>NC_090742.1:49876195-49906195 GCF_036898095.1 Palaemon carinicauda
ATAATAATAATAATAATAATAATAATAGTAATAATAATAATAATAATAATAATAATAATATGTTAGCTTGAAAGTACAGTAGGATAATGGAAATATAAACAAAACAGATGGAGTAACAAAAATTTTGCGGAGGATTTCAATACAATGCTATACAATAGTAATATAAGAAATAACTTTGCTAATAGAAATAATGACAAACCTGAGCTGATACCAAACTTAATAGTAGGAGACGTAAATAAAGTACTAAAAGGCATGAAAAGAGACAAAGCAGCTGAAGAAGATTGCCTAACAGTTCATTTAATAATAGATGGAGGAACTTTAAACAAAATGACTTCAGGACTGCTCTATGCCTACAGCTTGGGAAGACTTTATCATTATACTAATCAACAAAAAAGGAGACACAAAAGACCTGAAAAATTACCACCCAATAACTACTCTCAGTAATATATAAAATATTTACAAAGATCATAGAGAGCTAAGACTTTAATCCACCAGGAGAGCAGGCAGGATTTAAAAGCAGGTTTTCAATAACTGACCATATCCATGTAATGAACCAGCTAATGGAAAAATCAACAAAGTATGAAAAACAACTATGTGAGGCATTTATAGACTACGAGAAAGCTTTTGATTTTGTCAAAAATTCAACAGTAATGAATGCCATTCAAAGACAAGAAATAGATAAATCTTATGCTAAAGCAATTGAAAATAAATATATGGAAAGTTCAGCAATCCTAAAACTACGTAAAGATAATGAGAAAATTCCAATTGGGAAAAGTTAGACAGGGTGACCCCATCTTTCCTAAATTATTCACAGCATGTATAAAAGAAGTTTTTAAGAATTTAGGCTGGGAAAATGTAGGAATTAATATTATTGGGGAATAACTTAAGATTTGAAGATGATATAGTACTGTTAATTGAATCATGGGAAGATTTGCAAAAGATATTAGAAGATTTGAATAGAGAAACAGCAGAAACGTAGGATTGAAAATGAATATAAGTAAAACCAAGATAATGTTCATTGAAAATATACACAAAAAATAAGGGTTATGGACGAAGCTCTACAGATTGTTAATGATACACATACTTAAGAGAGACAGTAAGTGTTTCTCCAAGACATGAGATCGAAATTAAAATGATAAGCCTGAGTTGGAGAGCTTTTGGTAAACAAAAAGAGATTATGAAAAGTATATTAAAAAAATATATTCAATCAGATGGTCCTACCAGTATTACCTTATGCATCAGAAACTTGGTGACTTACTAAATCCATAGAACATAAGCTAATTACAACTCAAATTGCTACCTAAAGAAAATTGATGGGAATAACATTAAGAGACAAAAGAAGAGCAACCTGGATACGAGAGCAAACTAAAGAATAGGATATTCTAACATATAAGAAAAAGAAATGGACATGGGCATAACTTATAATGGGAACGACAGATGATAGATGAACATTAAGAAGAACTGAATTGGTCCCTAGATATTGAAAAAAAATGAGGGGAAGGAAAAGAAGACGATGGATTGACGAGCTGAGAAAATTTGCGGGTATAGACTGGCATAAAAAGGTGCGACTGGAGGGAGATATCTGAAGCCTTTTTCCTGTAGTGGACTAACAAGGGCTGATGATATATGAATGAATATTATATATACATATATATATATATATATATATATATATATATATATATATATATATATATATATGTGTGTGTGTGTGTGTCCTAATTCGTGTATGTAGATGTCTTGTATATCAAGGTAAATGAACTCAATATTCATAAGTATTCCACAAAAACCCATGTGTCTGCATGTTTTGCAATGGCTGAATTTTGATAACGAAGGCAGTATTTAGTTGCTGGTGAGCACTCGATTTGACAAGACCCTCACCTGAGAGGGCAGTTGTGTAATGTGTACTACGAACGAATCTTTTATAATAAATGAAGAAAACCCATATGCCGACGTCTCATTATCCGTCTGCATGGGTCATATTGGTGTCAGGCGTAAAAAATACGTCTGTGTATGCTGTGAGTGAAGTTGTTCTTTGAACTGGTGGAATAAAAGTTCAAGATGCCAAAATACACAAGGACTAACATAGCAGACGCTGCTGCGGCAGGAGATGAGAATGAAGCAGCAGTGGGATATAGTGTTCCCGATGAAGAATATACACAGGAAATTACAACGCAAGAATTGGAAAATAAGTTAGATAATTTACAACAGTTAATAAACAGACTGTTAGTGGAACGAGTACAGGAGCGGCATGCAAGCACAGCATATCCGACGTACATAAACGAAGTTCAAACGCACACAAGTGAAAGTACACATGCACAGCCGAGTGAAGATACGAAAATTGTAGTTCAAAAGTTGCCAGAACTTCAGGCAAGGGTTAGGCCTTACGACGATCAAAGGCCTAAAGAAGGTTTTCAATCAGTTGAAGTGTTTTTGAGAGACTTTGAAGTAGCCACATATGGGTGGTCGGAAAAAGAAAAAGCTATTCAAATAATTAGATTGCTGAAAGATGCTCCAGCAATGGAAGTAATGTGTTGGCCACAAGTTTAAGAAGTTATACTGAAATAAAACGACGTTTAATTGAGAAGTATGCATTGCCTGATGCGAGAAAGGGAGACCTAAAAGAAAATTACAAACCCAAAAATGCAAATCGTTTTTTTCGGGATTGCGATTCGTTTGCTACCCGGAGTGCCAATCTCCCAGAAGGTGATAAAAAGGCAATTGCCCGTAAACATATTCGCATGTTAGTAAACCTGTTTTTATGTGGTTATTTGTTCGATGACAATCGCTCGTTAGCAGACGTAGTGAGTGCGATACAAAACATTTTAGACAGTTTGCCAGAAGAGAAAAGGACTGGGAATAACGGGGCCGATTCCGAGAAGTTGGCAGCCATGAGAGAAAGTCGACCCCCGAAGAGAGGTAAGGGGGAATGCAGTCAGAAGATTAGCAGAGGCTTCAGATGTTGGCACTGTGGGGGAGAGGGGCACCAACAAGTGGAATGCCCCACCCAAAGATCCCCCTGCTGTTAAACTTGTCAGGCCTACAGTCATTTATCTCGAGAGTGCCCAGCAAAAAGCAAAAAACGCCCAGGGCAGGCGGGCTGGGGCGCATGCACACCTCTCCCCGCCCAACGTCCGAGGAAAAGGGAACACAGGAAGGGGGAGACGAGGGAGTTCGATGCCCCCCGCATGACATCACAAGCAGTAGCCGAGGAAGTGACGATGGACATGACAGAGCTGGCACTGGGTCCTCCATCGGTACCCCCTACCTCACCCCCGCTGCACTAAGGAGAGGACGAGGGAGCAGCGGCATGGCAGCGGAGGTCATGACCCGTGCTCCATATTTCGTAATGGCCATCTGGGAATGTTAGCAGTTAGGATCGACCTGCAAGATAAATCCATCCGAGCGCTGATTGAGGGGGAGCCAGTGTTTCATTGATTGAAAAAAAATTTCCTCAAATCCACTACAGCCAGCGTCATCCATTGTTCTTGACACGCCAGGAGGAAATAAACTACACATAAACCATACATCAATCGTCCAGTTCAAGGTGGTCTCTCTGAAGTTTACATATGCTTTTTTTGTCTTGCCCACCTTCGGAATTCCAGGAATTGAGGCTATACTTGGAATAGACTTTATATCTAATAATCAAATTTGCATTTTTGGTGGAAAAGATACAATAACAGTAAAAGCAGGAGGGCACATTTTGCCGATAAAAAGTCATGAGGCACTAAGTGCATGTGTTAGCTCGGAGAGACATTCAAGTAAGGTATCAGGTATACCTGAGAGAGGTGAAGTGTTGTCCCCCCAGACCCTTACGAGCATATCTGTCACCCCTTGTCGCCCTCTTGCGGAAGGAACCAAGGTAGTTGTTAAACCCCATGACAATTGGGCCCATATGATATTAGAGGGCTTCACAGAAATTAAAGAGAACAAAGCTGATATAACGATAGTTAATGTCTAATAAAAGAGTTGTTTTAGGAAGTGATTCTGTATGTGAATTAGAGTTATGTGAAATTGCTTATAATGGGATGTTGGGAGCCACAACTCCAGCCTGCACAGACAAACGCAATCAGAATTTGATTAGGCAAGCGCGAAAATTATGTCCCTCAGAATATCAGCCTGTAGTTAGTGATATTGTCAAACATTATTCTGATGTAATTGCAATTGGAGATGAGCCACCCAGGAGGATTGATCGATTTCCCTTTAGCATTGAAACTGGGCAGGCGGAGCCGATCAGGTCAAGGCCCAATAAGGTACCCCTTCATTTCCAGGGAGAGATAGAAAGGGAAATTAATAAATTAAGGGAACAAAGGATAATCGAGGAGAGGAATCCCCCTGGGCTTCTCCAATTGTAGCTGTTAGGAAAAAGGATGGCTCGGTAAGATTGGGTGTTGATTATAGGAAATTGAATGAAATCACTAAGGATAATACACTCCCTTTGCCCTCCATCGAAGAATTACTTGTGAAAGTACGGGATAGCAAATATTTTACAACTGTTGATTTAAAATCTGGATACTATCAAAATACCCATTAAGGAAAACAGTAAATGTAAAACGGCATTTATAGCTAACGATCTATTATTTCAGTTTAATTTTCTTCCTTTCGGTGTTAAAAATGCTCCAAGTCATTTTTCTACAGGAATGATGGCGGTTTTGTCGCCCTTAATTGGTCATAATGTTCTTGTTTATTTAGATGTTATCATAATTACAGGGAAAACGGCCGAAGAACATAATAATAATATTCGTAAAGTTTTAGAAGCATTGTGACATAATGGTATGGAAATAAATTTGTTAAAGTGCAAATTTTCCTGTAAACAGGTCGAATTTTTAGGTCACATAATAACCCCAGAAGGTATCCAACCTTGCCCCAGTAAAGTAGCAGCTATTACAGATTTCCCCAGGTCACGTAACTCTAAGGAAGTAGCTGGGTTCCTTGGGCTCGCTGGTTATTACCGTAAATTCATAAGAGGTTTTGGAGAGATAGCGACACCCTTAGATGCTTTAAAGAAACAAAAAGTAATAAATTTGGGAGAGGAAGAAGAAAGGGCCTGTAACCATTTGAAAGCTGCCTTAATTAGTAATGAATTACTCGCATATCCTAGATTTGATCACCCGTTTTTAGTGGCAACAGATGCGAGTAGCGTAGCTATTGGTGGCGTAGTTTCTCAACGAGATGATAAAGGCAGAGAAAGACCCATTTGTTTTGCTTCCCGGGCATTAAAAGGTGCAGAAAAGAATTATAGTACATTTGATCGAGATGCTTTGGCTATTCTTTGGGTTCTAGAGAGGCATCGGTTCTTTTTATTAGGTCAGTTGATTGAGTTGTATTATAAAAGTGATTTGACCTCTCGTCAAGCAAGATGGATTGAGAGATTACTAGAATTTAATATAAAGGATTTCACCACATAGAAGGTAAGGCTAACAAGGTAGCTAATGCTCTCTCTCTAGAAGTGCAGTAATAGGAGTAACAACCAGCGCACAAATGAGGAATGAAGAACGTAATCAAAATAGTGAAGACCCCATCTTAATAGAAAAAATAGAGAACGGGATGAGAGTTCTCGCGATGCACATGCAGTAGACAGGAGTGAGAGAGAGAGAGAGATAGTCGACTCGGGGAGAGAAAGAGAGAGCCGACTCGGGAGAGAGAGAGAGAGAGAGAGAGAGAGAGAGAGAGAGAGAGAGAGAGAGAGAGAGAGAGAGATGAATATATGCAGATGACCGAGGACATGACCAGGGGTGTCCTGAATGAATGCCCTGATGATGCAGGTTTGATTGACTTGGGAGGTTGGGACATAAAAGAAGTCCGAGAGGGACAGAATAAAGAGGAATGGATGGAAAGAGTGCAAGCAGTGATTAAAGGAGAATCGGAGAGTTATCCGTCATTTCTGAATGTGCCTTGTGAGAAATTTTTTATTGAAAATGATGTCTTATATTGTGCTTACGAGAAGAGGGGAGGGGAATTTTGTGCACGGGTAGTTCTTCCTCCCTCTTTAATTAAACGAGCCATCTACATTGTACAGTATATGCAAGTCCGTATGCAGGGCATTTAGGGATTAAT
Source organism: Palaemon carinicauda (assembly GCF_036898095.1). Taxonomy (NCBI): domain Eukaryota; kingdom Metazoa; phylum Arthropoda; class Malacostraca; order Decapoda; family Palaemonidae; genus Palaemon; species Palaemon carinicauda. The sequence goes on from NC_090742.1 coordinate 49,882,253, forward strand.
TAAGGAGAGCATGTGAATCCTTCTTTTGGTTAGGAATGAAAAAATTTATAGAGAATTATATAAAAAGTTGTCATGCTTACAACTGTTTCAAAGAACATAAAAACACTGTACCGGAAGTCAGAAAGTGGCCGATAGTTCCCATTAAATTTTATAGAGTGCATATGGATGTAGTAGGACCATTTCCTACTGGGTTAACACAACATAAGTATATATGTGTATCTGTGGATGCATTTACTCGGTACACTCATACTTACACAATGTTGGATAAAATTGCAAATTCATTAGCCCAGGCGCTGTGCTCTTTCATTACTAGGTTTGGTTGCCCAAAAATTTTGATTAGTGATAATGGTCTTGAGTTTATAAATAAGGTGGTGAAATCGGTCACAGACTTGATGAAAATTGAACACTTTTCAGTGACCGCATATAGGCCTTCGGCAAATGGCTTAGTAGAGTCGCATAATAGGGAAGTAGTGCAAATTTTGTGTTACTTAGTGGCTGATGACCCTCTTCATTGGCACGCCATGCTTCCTACAGCTGAGCTAGCTTTGAACATTGCATATAATGCTTCGCTCAGGGACACACCTTTCATTTTAGTGTATGGACAGGATCATGTGTTACCATATACGGTTCTCATTAATTCGCAATAATTGCCAAATCATTCAACTGAGCAATACTGTGTATATTTATTGAATTTATTGAGGAGAGTAATGAACACCACTGAAAGGTTTTTGAAAAGACCTAATCAAAATCACAGCTCAAAGTATGATGGTCGGTTCAAAAGCGCACCGGTACAAGTATTTGTGGGCGATCATGTGTATTTGAAACGATTACAACCTAGGAAACACAAACTAGAGCCAGCGTATTTGGGTCCTTACCGAGTAAAGATGGTTAAGTCTAACACAGTTGTGATACAAAGCATTGTTAATGGCGCAGTGTCTGAACATCATCAGGCACACATACATGTGGTACCTGAAGAGGTAGTTTTCGAAAGTGTTCCTCCTTACCTCTGCATACGTGACATCCCTCGAGTTGATGAGTAGAAATTTTTGTTTTCCCCATGCTGTTGTTGTTTGAACAGACCTCATTTCTTCTTTCGACGTGTTTTAAATAATCGTGGTGATAACAATGTGTAAGTTGATGCTAAATTTACACATAAAATGTTGTGGTAATTTTGTTGATTGTGGAAATACGTATAACATTGTTGAGTGAACCTAAAAACAATCAGAGGTTAAATAGGTCAAATGAGATCCGTCAGGCGGATTCTGTATTATTCATGTATTTATATGATTCCTGGTTGCTGGAGCCGGGGCGGTTCCCGAATGGCAAGTGGCTGCGGGATTAAAGTTCAGCCTTGAGGATAGGCAGTGTTAGAGAATGTGTAGATGTGAATACCTAATACTTAATGTTATAAGAGAAGGGCGGGAAGATGAATGATTTTCTCGGGAAAATGGCTAGTGACCACCGGTTGAAAGTTGCAAGTGCAAGTGTTGTAGTGATTTAAATAAATGGTGAAACGGTGGTAGTGAGATGTGTTGTGAAATTGTGCCGTAAACACGGACAAGTAAAATCGGGTGATGAAGGAATATCTATTCCTACCCCTGTCCCGCCCAAGAAGCCCGTATTGCCCGCAACCAGAGGGAGGTTATTGATGAAGTTATATAGACCTGATGTTACGGTTTTTTTCACTTTGGGTATTCTGTGTTTTGGTTGCAGAGGTCTTAAGAGGAAATGAGTGGAATTATTTATATTGTTTTGTGTACATTTTAACATGCAATATTTCATTTTTTTTTTCTGTGGAAGATATGTTTTTTTGGGGGGTGATTTCTATATATATATTTTATGTTGCATTTCTTTTTAGTACATGCCATGCCTATTCCGGGTTGGAATGTCCTCCATATATCATTGACTAGTGAGGGCGAGTGCGCACCTCCTCCCGGAGCGAGGAGCTTTGGGGGGGGGGGGGGGGGGGAGTAATGTCCTAATTCGCGTATCTAGATGTCTTGTATATGAAAGTAAATGAACTCAATATTCATGAGTATTCCACAAAAAACTATGTGTCTGCATGTTTTGCAATGGCTGCATTTTGATAACGAAGGCAGTAGTTAGTTGCCGGTGAGCACTCGATTTGACAAGACCTTTACCTGAGAGGGCAGTTGTGTAATGTGTACTACGAACGAACCATTTATAATGAATAAAGAAAACCCATATGCCGACGTCTTATTATCCGTCTGCACGGGTCATATATATATATATATATATATATATATATATATATATATATATATATATAATAATAATAATAATAATAATAATAATAATAATAATAATAGTAATAATAATAATAATAAAATAAGTGTTTATATTTATGCATATATGAATTCTTCCAGACCCAATCTAAGAAGTACATTATACTTAACTGTTAATACAATAGGATGCAGAAAAACCCCTTTTATGCAATCCTTTATGTGTAGGTATGTGTTTTTGTACACATGCATGTTTGTTGACGGTGAATAATACTTCATCCACGAAACTTAATGTTTAATCTGGAAGGCACAAATGGGGGTCATAAAGTACTGTCTCTGCATCCTCGGCCGGGAAGGATGACAAGTCATCAAGAGAAGCAGACAAGACATATGCGTCCAGCAATGGATGCAAGATGTGCTCGACGAGAAGCAAGAAGAGGAGGAATGGGCGGAATTTTGGGCAGAAGATAAAGGAAGTCAAAACATAAACATAAAAAAATAAACGACACAAATGACGACTCAGGTTACAAAAATAAACGACAGTGGAGAAAACATTTCAAGTAGTTTTTTTTTTTTTTAATTCAATTATTAAAGGACAACATTGACGCATTAGTTATATCCAAGAGCATTGTACAAGAGACAAAGGCATGAATGGGATCCCCTTAGTGTGGTAAGACCCAATAATTTTTCATATTATTTATACCAAGTCATAATGCAATGTGAAGATTCAGTCAAATTTTGTTATATGTGTTTTCTATCAAATGATTCTAAATTTCAAATACTGTGTAAACTTATCATCTTCGGAAAAACCAAGTACGAAGTAAAACAGCACTCGAGAGAGATAGAAACAAATTCTACACAAAATATCGTGTAGAAAAAAACAAGCATGTGCGCAGATACTATTTTTCTCACGAGTAGGCATACTAATGTGAAAAAATGCAATCAGAAGTATTTATAATATTTACGAAATCCAATTTTGAATAAAAGATTCGATGTAGAGGTGTTTGTGCATCAAAACGTTCTTTAACAATAATCTAAGAACTAGATATTAAATAGTAAGTAAATACGTTGTTTTGATGATTAAATCTCCACCACAGGAAATATATCAAAATACTTTATAATGTGAAACCGGTTACGTACTCAAATAAAATACATACAAAATAAAATAATAAGTTTTATGTTATGAATTTTACGAACGTGGGGTATTGAAACACTGAACTACTGGAAATAATGAGTATTGTGAGATCCAAACCTCATTTCACGAAACTAAAGCATAAGTACTGAGTAATTACTTAAGAATCAAATCCGACTAATATAATTTTTAAGAGTTAAATCTTATTCTGCAGCACATCTCCATTCAGTAAGCAAGTTGAAAAAGCTAAATATTGGGCAATACTATTTTTCTATAAGTTTAAGAGGCTATGTTAGTCGCAGCCAATTTTCCCAGAGTTTAGTCCTTATATGTGTGGTTCTATGGGCACCACTAGTCAGTGAGTAAGTGTGTTGCCAGTAATCAGGAAAATAATTTCATATTCTGGACAAAAGTGCAGCTCTGAGACCTCATAAAAAAGTTGTTAATACAACCAAGACGTTAAAGAAATTAGAAGTGCAATTAACAAGAGCAATATAAACAAAAGAAAATGTTCTCAAAGACGACCTTCATTTTGAAATTTTTAAGATTCTCTAGTTGCAATTCAGAACTTATGCAAGTTTCAGGTGTCAATATGCAATTTCGTTTTGCAAAAGAAATTGTTGTAGTGTAGTATAATTTCTCCAAGATACCTGTGGCAGTACTTTTATTCTTTTATTTGCAGTCTTTTGCTTAAGCTGATAATACAGGCCCCAAAAGTTACATGTCTTCTTATACTGGGAAATCCTTGTAACTGAATGAGTGCGAATCTGTTTTGCTTGTAGCTAAGAGAATTCCCTTTTTCTCTTTAATTCGTTGTACGCTGTTGTTGTCTACTTATTTACCTAGTCATATTTGACCACTGCTGGTAACTTTCCCACCATAAATCTTCTATGAATAAAATATTGTTTGGAGTCGAGTTGATTCTTACAAATATATTGATCTTAGATGTGTCAAGAAGCTTGTAAAACTATATCCGTCTAAGGTGGTTAGTCGGCATCTGATGAAAAATGAGAGCTTCCATTGGTTGATAAAATAATCTTAATGTTTAGCCCATTTACTTATGGTTCAGTTACTTCCATCTTGCCTCCTCCTAACTCAGACTCTTTAGTACTCCCCTTCAAACTGAACTATTTGTTAATGAACTAACCGGATTGGATATTCTAATTTTCAAATAACTACGTTATAGGCAGTATCTCAGAGACTGATATACGCATTTTACTGATTCAGAAATAACACGACCCTTCTACAATAGAGAAGGCGAGTAGTTACATAAAGGCAAAAGCAAGTAAAAGGCAATATACATTTGAGGTGTTGCTGTATTATTGAAAATGGACATTATCTTTTAGTGTGTGTATAACTTTATTGCATTTAGAAAATACAGTATTAGAAGCGGGTGAAGTAGTAATAGCTCAGGCGAAGAGTCATAGATAACTAGAACTTCCCAACCTTCTGGGCTAATGGAATGAGCGAAAGTGGTATCGAATATCAAGTCGCATGAAGCCCTAAAAAAAAAAAAAAAAAAAATTAGGCAACACGAAGAAATTTACTTAAAACTCTTGTTTGTCATAATCTGGTTTGTGTACGTTCCGATGGCAAGGTGGGTGATATTTTTTAGTAACTGGCCTGTGTGAAGTGGATTGTACTTCATTTCAAAGGGCCCTCGCTTATCCTGTTCATATTTTAATCGTTCTTTCTTTCATCTTGTTTTATTTTAGTTAGGTTATTTGACAAGAAAGTTTATGTTATAAATAAATAAATATATATATATATATATATATATATAAATATATATATACATATATATATATATATATATATATATATATATATATATATATATACCCAGTACACACACACACACACACACACACATATATATATATATATATATATATATATATATATATATATATATATATATATATATATATATATATATATATTTAAGTTATTGATTCTGCAAAAAAAAGGTTTATTTAGAAATATTAAATGTTAATGTTCAGATTAAAACATTGTGATGATTTGTAAAATTGAAGGCATCGTTGTATTGAAAAACAATAATTACTGGTAGGTTCTTGACAATTAACAAGCCGCCAGCTGTACTAAATACGTGAAAGAATTCCCAGGAATTTTCTCGAATTTTATAGAATTTTAACGAAATTCTATTTAGAGTTGAGACTTCCTTCTACCATCACTAAGTTAACATCTTTTTGTGGAGAAATGTTTTGACACCTGTTGTGACGATGTTTATTTACATCCATTTTTACACCACTGCTGTTTTTCAAAGAACTATTCAGAAATCTTAGAAGATCGGATATCATCAGAAACTGTGTTCCTGGTTACCATCTTTAATATTTGAACTTCGTTCTGGAAACTCTTTCGAAATTCATCGCTGAACTTCGTTGTCGCCCTAACGTCATCTGAGACTCAAATCATAGACTTTAAATTACAGGCATATAATGCTTTATAAATTGCATAAATTATTATTAAGAGGTGCACTGTGCACTGTACACTGCGAATAATTTATTAATCTTGTGAATATTGTACATGTATATACAATAATCTTGAAATATAGTGTTGGTGAAAAGCCTGTAGATTTTATTTTCTGTGGCTGTTTCTGTTTGGATATCTTATATTCAAAATTAATTAAAATGGGAATAAAACATTAAAGTAGATTTTATATAATCTACATTTTGATAAAACTGACCGTAACAAGTATTGATAGCATACTTGGTGGTCATTAAAACAGGGATTTGGATAAATAGCCTAAACGCTTATATTAGGTAGATGAAGTTCTCTTCTTGATTTCCAATAAAATTATCCGCGAGAATAGAGAAATTATTTTGGAAGTAGAAGTCCATTACAACAAAGCTTTTTAATTATCACCCTCTATAGTAAATGGATCAAACCAAAGATGCTAGATTATTTTTTCGTGCGACACTCGATGAAAGAATCGACATGGAGTATTTCTATCTCATCGTTTTAAATATAAGGAAAAAAAAAACATATTGCATAATGTTATAACCGCAATGACCTCTTGAGTATATGCTTTCCTCACAATTTTGTATATAAGCTCGTCTCTACCAGTCGTGAAGTCAGGCTACGAAAGGAATAATATAAGGAGTCCCTACCCAAGATCTTGCTACCCAAGGTCTATACTCTATAGAATACATCTACAGACCTTGACCCTACCCACCTGTATTGATTCTGACACTAACTAGCGCAGAGTGACATGAACTCATGTACCATAGATTAGAGAAGGATAAACCTAAATCCTTCTTCCACGGGAAATGATATAAATCGGTTTTAGCTCAATCGTGCATAAGTCAGTCAGATTCAGTTATATATTACTAGATCTGTCTGAAGTGACCCACACTCCATTCGTAACATAGTGTTTTCTTTTCAAACATCTTCATAGACTTAAATATAATCTCTACACACACCCACACACACACACACACACACACACACACACACATATATATATATATATATATATATATATATATATACATATATATATATATATGTATATATATACAGTATATATATAAATATATATATATATATATGTATATATATATATATATATATATATATATATATACACCCCTATTTCTATAGCCCACAGTTCACGATCAATATCATATACTTCATATAAGAATTCTAATGAAGCCATCCCTTCTTAACACAAAAATATTGGTACCAGAAACTTCAAAGGGAAACGATTAGAAAAATGACGGGATTCTAATTAATCAGCTACGAAAAATTTTTACTTCAAATAATTTCTTAAAACTACCACTTTTAATTATAAATCACACGGCGCTTTAAGGGGAGAGACAGATACACAAACCAAGAGAGAGAGAGAGAGAGAGAGAGAGAGAGAGAGAGAGAGAGAGAGAGAGAGAGAGAGAGAGAGAGAGAGATTTATGGCATATCCGATTTTTCATCACACCTCTTTTCACGGATGATTTTCCAAATTAAATATGAGATCCAGATCACCTAGTCTTAAAAATCCCCATGAAATATTGCAGGAAACCCCAACCAATCTTTCTTTGCGTTTTTTCCCTATTCTGAATTCTTAAGTACATTCTAAACATATTGTTTACCTCCTCAATTCGTAATCAAGTTACGTGTTGCATCCGTAAAGAGTAGGCTACAAACGTTTATTTTCATGACAAATCCAATTACCCCAATAAATAAATATTTTTATCTTTATGGTCGTAAATAATTTCTGTTCAAAAAAAGAAAAAAATATTCATGAAAAGTTCAATTACAGGTAAAACATCGTTTAAAACTCATGGTTGTAATCTTTGAAAATTTTATTACTAAAAGAATGGAAAATAAAATTTACTCTTCCACATACGCTATGTGATAACCTTGGGAAAAAATTCAAGGAGGAAAGTGTACTTGCCTTTCCAATTGCAGCAGGGAAATTGGAAAAAATGTACGAATACACTTCAAATTACCCTTAAAATCGCCTTGCAAAACTAAAGGGGAACTCGCATTCATGCGGACTATTGCATGTTACGTGGTTATATAAAAAAGGAAAATCTTGTATGCTAACGTGAAGTTGAGATCTGGCTTTTGTAACTGCATTTGGAGCCCCCCTTGCTGAAAATAAAAATGGGAATATTTTTGTCACGTTTAATCCCATCTATAAACAATACCTAAGTAGAGAGAGAGAGAGAGAGAGAGAGAGAGAGAGAGAGAGAGAGAGAGAGAGAGAGAGAGAGAGAGAGATCTAATTTGGTACTTTAGGATTTCCTTCGTTTAGGAAAATTAATGCTTAATTTAAATAGTATATGATATCCCCTTACGAACGACTGAAATGAGAAACTTTTATGCTTTCATCTACTAGAAATGTCTCCCATCCCTTCATAATGCACAACTCAGGATGAATGAACACAAGTAAAGCGCTTACATCATCCAATGAAGAAAAGATTCTCTACATTTCCAACTACATGAAAAGCTTATCAAGAAAGACTTTTACACTTTAAATGTCAACTGAGATTTTAATTACATAAACCCCGGTATATTTTATTTTGTTAATAGCTGATGTGAGACACATGCGTTTACATTTTCAGTAAAACAAGAGTTAAATTATATTCTCAGACACTTCTCATGATATAATCAAAATAAAATACCGTAAAATAAGTGTGGATTTCTAAAATCCCACTAAAGTCTCCTTAGAGAGAAATGCTTCCATATTCTAAAACACAAGAAGCTTATCTCTCTTATGTAATAAAGAGAAAGAGTTTGGCTATATATATATATATATATATATATATATATATATATATATATATATATATATATATATGTATATATATATATATTTATATTTATATATACATATATATATATGTGTATATATATATATACATATATATATATATATATATATATATATATATATATATATATATATATATATATATATATATATATCCTATCACGCTGAGCGACATTCCCAAACGTATGACTATCCGGTCTCTCCCTGTCCCTCGGGTACACTAGTACGAAATGATAGCCTTATTACTTATACCTTTAGATAATGCAGAAAAAACAGATTATAATATGAATAACATCATAAATTGCTTTTTTTTAAAGTCTATATTAAAGAACGAGGTGTTGGGAAATTATCAGGAAAATTAAAGAAACCCACGACTGACAAAGATTAAAAGTCATTTAAATTCAAATATCCTCAAAGGTCTAATAGTGACATCATTAACAGTGAATAGTCAGATTCGCTTCATATAAAGATAACATCTACCCTCATCAAAAGCCCGCTAAGCTCTATCTCCAAGTAACTGGATCTGCAGCAACGCAGTTAAGACTTAGTTTTAGTGCCAATCAATAAAGCAATTCTGACCAGCATTTAAACATTCAACGGGGTTAGATACTCTTAGCGCGATGCTCAATCTGGAAATGTACGAAATAAACTGCACAAGAAGTCAATGAAGGAAAACCTGTGGACACAGTTTGGTGCACTCCTCACGGCATCACCTACATCTACCATTAGGAAAATACCACTTCAATATTTTGACGCTAATGAAAGGCCATTCAATATTGCATTATTTCAATTCTCACTATGATTAATCAAATCATAAGAAAATGAGTATAGGGGTTTCTTACTTTAAGCTGTATATCAGTTCCTGATGTCACAAATTTTCTTACAAAGAGTTGAAAAGTCCCTTAAATTAGAGTGAAACATATATTAAAACCTCGTCAGTCATAAAAATAGTAAGAATAAAGTTATAAACATGTAAATATCACAAAAATATTGAGAGAGAGAGAGAGAGAGAGAGAGAGAGAGAGAGAGAGAGAGAGAGAGAGAGAGAGAGAGAGAGAGAGAGAGAAAATCTTATAGTTGAGAACATATTCACTAATGAAATATTAGTCAGGAAACTCGCAAGCACTAGAAAAAGGTCATTACTGTCAAATGTATTCCTTGCGAGAACCTTCCGTAAAGTGCAATTCAACTGGTAAAGCCATAAAGTTTCCACTAAGTCAATATGATTTTATATTGAATATCCATTTCTGTATCGAAAAAGGACTAACTTATATCATTATCACCAAGAAGTGTTCACCTAAATCCATTATTTTTTTCTTCCCAGTTGAAACTCAATAAAGTACTAGTAAAATTGGATTTTAACATGCAATCGGATCACACACTCCAGAGTTAACATAGGTAAAGAATAAAACTGAAAGCACACATGAACGGAAAGATATTCAAAAGGCGAAACATTTAGACCAAAAGTAGAGCTATGTATGTAACTTTGAGCCCCCCTCAAAACCTAAAACAAAAGTCCATTTTACAAAGACAATGAGAGACCTGTTGATGAATTACTTATGGATAAACATAGGGCTTCGAATTGCGCAATATGAAAACGTGATCACTTGAATATATTGAAATCAAATACGATTGCTTAGTGAGAGCAGAGCCGTAACAACCAGGGTAAAACTATTATTGCAATGCCTCCCTCCATCACAGGTCAAATATATTTTCCGTCTCTCTCTCTCGCCTCTACGAATGAAGCCATAACAAAGACTCCATCTTATCCTAAATCTCGAGGAGGATGGACACCGCAATTTGAGCGCCACCGTTGCCTTTCCATCACCCCAACTAATCAATGTTTGCATTCCACGAAGCAATAACAAATAGCATTGATGTTGCCGGGGTACGAGGAACCAACAATAATAGAAGACGGCATTGAGATGTACACGAGTTATGAGAATGCGTTTATACTCATATGGGTCATTATTCTACAGGATTAATTTTGAAAATGAGAAAATACCTCAATTCGGTATTTGCTACAACAAAATAATATTAGTCAATGTTATCAGACATTTCTCCTTGAGTTGACTCATTTGACTGAAATTGTTTACCCGAATCATAGGCATTATGAAAAGAATTTTCCTTTCAAGATGCAGATGAATCAAGCACCAACGTACCTTTATCCAGCCGAGAGCCAAACAAAACAGTAAAAAAGAATCAGATAAATAGAATATATTTCTCACCAGGCCACTTCCACAATTATACATTAGAGCTGAAATTGAAAAAACACAAGCGAAATATATTTACTTTCCATATTCAGTCTTCAAACACAGTGCCCAACTTGAGCATTCTAAGAGGACGATGGAGAGAAACCAAAACATTGAGAGGAATGCTGAAAGAAAAAGGGAAAATAAAGAACTCATCTACTGTATATGAGCATCTGTATTAACTTGTCTAATATAAAGAAGAATACTTACATACTTGGTTATTTGACATTTAAAAATGCCAGTATTACAAAATATAGCTAGTTTATTTATAATTACAAATGACGGAGTTCACAATGGTATTATGTTAACTACTATTGCAAGTTTTCATGTGTTTGTGTAAAGATCATTTGCATCCTAAAGGAATGGAATTGGTTATACAATATTCTTGGATTACAGGTCTTCCACTATTATGCAGACAATATATTCGAAGAGGACGCATATAATCAAGAATCTATTATTATTATTATTATTATTATTATTATTATTATTATTATTATTAGTAGTAGTAGTAGTAGTAGTAGTAGTAGTAGAAGTAGTAGTAGTAGTAGTAGTAGTATAACTGTACGAAATTAAGAATGCATACAAGACTCCACTGTATCGAGAAGTTACCAAATCTAACTTATGGAATCAAGATGAAAATAAAAACAATTGCAAAAATAAAATCATCCGTTAAAAAACTGCAATCTAAGAAACTTGTAAGAAATTAAAATGACGGAAAATTGTCATTTAAAGTAGAATAACAAGGAATGGAATTTATATGTTAAAACTGAGAAGCGAGTAGTATGTTACTGTCTCTACCACAAACATTAAAAGCTATAGAGGAAATTCCTTATTATCAGCCAAGCTACAAACCTAGTAGGAAAAACAGGATGCTATAAGCCTAAGAGCTCCAACAGGGAAAACTAGCCCCGTAAGAAACAAGAAATGGGAAAATAAATAAACAACGAGAAAAAACAGTGAAATACCAAAATAGCGCATTTTAAGAAGGAACAACATCAATATAGATCTTTTTTGAATAAACTATAATAAGAGACTTATGTCAGCCTGTTTAACATATTAGCTGCAAGTCTGAATTTTTTGAACTTCCGCCGAGATCAACTACCTGATTACATTCGTAGAGGTCAAAGTATGTGGTTCATTGTCTGGATGGGATACCAACATGGGCACTCAAGAAAGGGGGCGAGACCCCACTTATGAAGATTGTCTCGGGTCCTTCCAACTCTAGTTCTTGCTCGGTTAAGGGTAACCCAATCCTTTCTACAAAGGTTTGATCCATAGACGTTTGTAGGATGGGGAAGAGACTAACATGGGCTCTGGATGACGTCGCCAGGTGGGTAGTCGTCTGTTTCTCTCCGGCGTTCTAAGCGTAAGATCATTCCACAACTTGGACATAGCTGGAATAAAACTTCTAGAATAATGTGCAGTATTAAACCTCATGATGGAGAAGGCATTACTATAGGAAAATTTCCATGCAAAGAATCTTTTAACGATGAAGTAAATTAACATTATTAACTATTAGGAAAAAGAATCACAACGTCCAACAATTTTGTCAACCGAATAAAATATCACTTACATCCAAACATGAGAGCATTTCTAGAACAACGGTAAAAATAAGATCTGAAACCTTTAGAGCTAACGCCATCATATACGCAAATATAAGAAACCCAAGTGACAAAAGCATTTTCCTGGCAGTGTTAGATATATTCTAACAGGACCAAAAGTGGTTAAATATTAAGAAGCGCTTGGTATATTGTTCTCCAATTATATAACTCTTGCTCTTGCCAAAGATCGACCTCATATGCCGCTGAATAGAACACTTAGAGATCTGCACCAGACACGTTGAGGCTTGCATCATATTCATATTTTTCATATTTCTATTATTATTATTATTATTATTATTATTATTATTATTATTATTATTACTACTACTACTAGCCAAGCTACATCCCTAGTTGGAAAAGCAAGATGCTATAAGCCCAAGGGCTCCAATAGGGAAAAATAGCCCAGTGAGGAAAGGAATTAAGGAAAAAAATACATGATGAGAACAAAGTAACAATAAATCATTCTCCAAACAGTAGCAATGTCAAAACAGATATGTCATATATGAACTATAAAAAGACTTATGTCAGCATATTCAACATAAAAACATATGGTGCAACTTTGAACTTTTGAAGTTCTACTGATTCAACTACCCGATTAGGAAGATCATTCCACAACTTTGTCACAGCTGGAATAAAACTTCAGGAATACTGTGTAGTATTGAGCCTTGTGATGGAGAAGGCCTGGCAATTAGAATTAACTGCCTGCCTAGTATTATGAACAGGATGGAATTGTCCAGGAAGATACGAATGTAAAGGATGGAGAGAATTATGAAAAATCTTATACAACATGCATAATGAACTAATTGAACGACGGTGCCAAAGATTAATATCTAGATCAGGAATAAGAAATTTAATAGACCGTAAGTTGCTGTCCAACAAATTAAGATGAGAATCAGCAGCTGAAGACCAGCCAGGCGAACAATACTCAAAACAAGGTAGAAATAAAGAATTAAACACTTCTTCGGAATAGATTGATCACCAAAAATCTTGAAAGACTTTCTCAATAAGCCAATTTTTTGTGCAATTGAAGAAGACACAAACCTAATGTGTTTCTCAAAAGTAAATCTGCTGTCGAGAATCACACCAAAAATTTTAAAAGTCATACAAAGTTAAGGAAACATTATCAATACTGAGATCTGGATGTTGAGGAGCCACTGTCCTTGACCTACTTACAATCATACTTTGAGCTTTGTTAGGATTCAACTTCATACCACATAATTTGCACCATGCACTAATTTTAGATAGATCTCTATTAAGCGATTCAGCAAACCCAGATCTACATTCAGGGGATGGAATTGATGCAAAGAGAGTAGCATCATCTGCATATGCAATAAGCTTGTTTTCTAGGCCTAAGAACATGTCATGTGTATGAAATGTAATGGGCTAAGAACACTACCCTGTGGACCACCAGATATCACATTCTTATACTCACTATGGTGTCCATCAACAACAACTCTTTGAGATCTATTACTTAAAATATCAATAATAATGCCAAGAAACGACCGACCCTCTCCCAACTGTTTGAGTTTGAAAACAAGGGCCTCATGATTAACACACTCAAAGGCAGCACTAAAATCAAGGCCAATCATACGTACTTCTTGACCACAATCAAGGGATCTCTGTACAACATTGGAGATTGTAAGAAGGGCATCACATGCTCCAAGGCCTTTACGAAAACCTAATTGCAACCTAGGGAATAGATGATTGCCTTCAGCAAACCTATTAAGACGTTTTGCCAGAAGACGTTCAAAAACTTTAGATAATATGGGAGTTATGTAAATTGGACAGTAATCAGTTGGACTTGAGCCACCATCAACACATTTACATAGAGAAGTAACATTACCAATTCTACAAATGCTAAACGCTCCTCTTCTTGCTAACTTGCGCAAAACAACAGATAACTTTGGAGCTAAGAAATCTGTAGTCTTTATAAAAAACAAAGGAAAAATACCATTTGGGTCTACACATCCATAAGCATCAAGTTCCATCGACAGAGCTTTAATTTCACGAGATCGAAAAGCTAAACTAATTAGTTTAGCCTCAGGAAAACAGGAATGAGGAAGTTCAAGTTTTTCATTACTCTGTTTATTGTCAAAAACATTAGCCAAAATGGGCTGCCTTTTCCTTTAGACAGTGTGTGACTGAGCCATCTGGTTTAAGTAAAGGAGGAACTGTTGCATCTACACCAAAGAGTGCAGATTTAAGGGTAGACCACCATTTATTTTCCTGAGTTGTACCAGAAAGAGTTTTTTTTATGGTTAAATTGTATTCCTTTTCAGTTGAAGCATAAACTCTCTGAGCAAAAGCTCTTAGCAGAGTATAGTAATTCCAGGTCAAATCTAATTTGTTACCCTTCCAAAGATGATAGACCTCCTGCTTCTCCAAATAAGCACGTCTACAATCATCATTGAACCACGGTTTATCCTTCACTTGGTACCTTAGCACACGAGAAGGGATACGCCTGAAGAGGATATCCATCAAACGTCTGATGTCAAAAGAGTCAATTTAATATGAAGAAAGTAAACTCTACAAGAACTACTTTGGTTACGGTTCATTTTCTTTTTGCCTACACATACATCGAAGAGTCTGGCATATTCTTACCACAATCTCCTCTGTCCTCATGCACCTGATAATATTGAGATTACCAAAACATTCTTCATCTCTACTACTGCACTGTAATTGTTCAGTGACTACTTTACTCTTGGTGAGGGTAGAAGAGACTCTTTAGCTATGGTAAGCAGTTCTTCTAGGAGAAAGACACTCATAAATCAAACCATTGTTCTCTAGTCACGGGTAGTGGGTCTAGGTTAGATTTCGCCGGTCATCTCTATCTTGAGCTTTTAATTCAATACTTCTCCATACATTATCTCCTATTCCATGCTTCATAGTCTTCAGTGATGTAGGCCTGGGACTTCCAACTTGTCTAGTGCCTTGTGGACCCCAATTAAATGTTTGGTGAACTAATCTCTCTAAGCCATCTCCATTTACCCCTCACCATGATCTCATCCACATATGGCACCCGAGCAATTTCTTATAATTTCATTTCTAATTATGTCCTGCCATTTATGTCCCATTATTTTTTCTGAGAGCTTTGTTCTCAAATCTACAAAATTTGTTGCATATTGTTTCTTTATCATACCTTGACTCATGTCCATATATAGTAACACCGATCTCACTGAACTGATACATAAACTGATTTTATGTAATTTTAGATTTGCATTTTTTAATCTAAGATTTGATTTTTTTAATATCTCATTAAATTCCAATTCTAAAGACCCTGCATTAGTGATCATAGTTCCTAAATATTCAAATTAGTCTACCTCATCAATCATTTTTCGTATAATGATTTTTTATCTTCCATTGCATATTCCGTTCTCATCATCTCTGTCTTCTATTCATCTTGAGCCCAACCTCTTGTGATATTTCATACATTCCGGTAAGCAAGGATTGCAAATCCTCTGGTGTTCTGCTAAAAAGGATAGCGTAATCAGCATACTCTAGGTCAACTAATTTCCTATTACCAATCCAGTTCAATCCTTCTCCACCATCCCCAACCATTCTATGCATTACAAAATCCATGAAGAGGCTAAACAACATACAGTAGATGACAATACATTCCCATGGAGTACTCCACTGTTCACTGGAAATTCATTTGATAGAACTCCACTAATATTGCACTTACTATGCTCTTGAACAGACTGGATTAAATTTATATATTTAAGAGGAAATCCATAATAACGCAGGACTCTCCACAAAATTGGCCGGTGCACACTATCAAAGGCTTTTTCATAGTCCACAAATAAAAAGTGGATTTCCATATTCTACACATTGCTGTACAACATGTCTTATTATGAAAATCTGATCAGTATAACTTTTGCGTTTTCTAACTCCTGTTTCATCATCTCTCAGCTTTTCATCAATCTTTCTCTTTAGTCTCTTTACAATAAGTATACTACGTATTTTAATAACAACTGACGTAAGTGTGATACATCTGTAATTATTACAATTAGTCACATCTCCCTTTTTTTTTCCATTTTCACCAACACTCCTTGCTCCCATTCATCAGGTTTTGCCTCTTCACGCCACATTGTACTGTACAAAATAATCCTAAAAGTATTCTGAGAGTCACTTAATTTTCGGTCAATATCATCTCAGCAATTAGTCCATCGTATCCCAGGGTTTTCCATATCCTGAGTTTTTTAAGGATAGCTTTGACTTCAAACACACTAAATTCATTCATGGGCACATAAAGGTCTTCATCAGCTTCAGGTACACCAATCAAATTATTCCCTTCGAATCTCCTATTCATGACCTCACTAAAGTGTTCCATCCAGCGTTGCCTCTTTTTTCATCTTCTGTTGTTATAACAGACCCATTTCCCTTTTTGATGGGTATATGCTTCTTCTTCTTTACCACCGTAGAGATTCCATTAATAATTCTATGAGCAATTCTTACACCATAGCCACTCCCTGAATTCATAGCTCTGTCAGCCTCTTATGCTTTCCTGTCTAAATATTCTCTCCAGTCATTTCTGGTTTTTTTTACCTCAGTATAACAACAACAACAACAACAACAATAATAATAATAATAATAATAATAATAATAATAATAATAACATAAAGTGGAATGGTATCTGTATCAATTACGAACATGTAACCGGGAAAAAGAGAGTAATAAGGGAAAAGAGAATAGCATTGGTGATATAAAAGATTTGTGGTGTGGACAAATATGTTTGTTTTGTTTTTTCGGAGTCGAAACTGACACTGGTATTTTCAATGCACTGTATATTATATGATCGTTTATTCAGTACCTCACCTACATCTACTTAAACCCAGGGGCCAAACAATATTGATATATTATACAAACCAGTCACGTACTATAGCTAAATGATAACAAAACCGTAATTTTGTAATTTTGGGCTATCAATGTTCTGTTTTTTTTTTTTTTTTTTTTTTTTTTTTCCTAACAGAATGGGCCACTCGACCTTTTGGTTTGGATCTACATCTATGAATTAGCATGGAATCTAAACAGAGTCTCATATATTGACCATCTCACGACATTTTTAGTTGAAAACATGATTGAAACTGTCAATGCCAGAAACTTAAAGTCATGAAATAAAAGTTTTCTTTGAGACCGTTATTAATAGGGCAGTAGTACATAGGTATCAATAATCTAGTTATAACAGGGAACCAATGGCCCCTACGAAATTTGTGTTGAATAACATTAGTAAATCAGAGTAAATGTAAAATTAAAACGATATATCATAAGAGCGAAGTTATGAAAACTTATATAAAACACTTTGGTACATACTATAGCGGGAATATATATATATATATATATATATATATATATATATATATATATATATATATATACACTGGAGCCACTATCAAATGGAACAAATATTCTGTTTATAGGTCAAAGATTACAAAAGAGAAAGAGGAACATTACGCATAAAGCACATCATAGAACAATACAGCAATATAGAAGCGGAAATCAGCCCTTGTACTAGAAATAATTTCCCTGAAGTAAACAAAGGTATGGCTGTGTGCGATGCAATGCCTAATGAAGTCACTTTGACTATCCTCATTAATGTGGGTAGCTAAAACCGTACAATAACAATATCTAAGTTCTAACTTTTATCTTTTTGTTTTTAGAATCTAATTCTCTTTACTTCTTAATTTCTTAATCGAGATATGAGGATCAATTTACCTTCTAAAGAACTAGATTAAAATTATAAAACATAAAATTGAGCATTAAATTCTTATGTCAACATTAAACAGGTTTTCCATTGGGAAAGGAATTACTCTACTTCTGAAACTACTTCCCGCTTTTGATTAGCATAAATGAAAATTCCAACGAATACGTCTGAGAGTAACACAATTTTGATGCCATAAACCAGTAATATTGAACCAGATGTCTTCTGATGCTGGAGAATGGCTACAAAAGCTAAATAAAAATATTTAATAAAATATGCAACTTCTTCACTACTACGTATTAGACACATAATAACACAGCTGTTGATATTTGGCCCAATCTTCATGGCTCTGGAAATTCATCATGTATTGGAAAAAAACAATTCGTCAGTTGACTACTAAATTTGATCTTAAATCCTCTCATCAATAATATCTTACAATTGGATGCTTATTCGGCGTTTATTATGGATTACAATAAAGCACAAAGCTCCCGGGAAAATATTTATAAAAGATATCTTCTGTGATGACATCACTACAGTAATTGAGTCCTGTCCTCTTCCCTTTTTTACCTGTCTCTTCGGATTTTGCCTTAAAGGCCATAAGGCTGGCCGCCCTGATATAATTTACTAGAAAAAGTAATTACGTAGGAAATACAGCAACCTAAACCAGTTTCAAACAATATTGTCAAATAACGTTAGGCGGTACATCTAAGCAATCCATGTTTGCCAACGGTTATATAAGCGGATGATCAACTTGGTGGAGTAACGAGAAATACCCCCTACATCTCGATAAAGTCACTAGCAGCAGGGTGACGGATTGGTTTTAAGGGGATAGGCAAGATGTCTTTTCAGCTTTTACTCCTGATGTCTGGCGAATGATATTACTGGAATCAGTATGGACCGGCAAAGGTCACTTGCCTTAGTTAGATAGGCACTGCACATCACAATGAACTGGTTATCCTTTGATGAATTTAGCCAATGAATCCTCTATGCTGCCCTTTGCGTCAATAGGCGTAGGGGATGATGATGATAAATGTAGGCTTTATGTTTTAATTTGTTATGAACCTTAACCTTAACAAAAGCTTTTCTGATAAAATTGGTGAATGGCAAAGTGAGGCATAAAGATACCTTTCCAGACTGATCGTTTTGGACGTCTCATTTTTTGGTAAATTCACTCAAATAAAAAATGACGTAAAATTGCGATCTGCAATGTTTAACGGAAGAGCCATACCATAAAATACCCGTAATAGCACATCATTTTTCTAAAACTGATGAAACTAAAATGATGAATCTCCCATATCTTCAGTTCCTTCTTTCTTCTTCCATATAGTTAACACTAAAATTACTTGAGTTCTTACATTATGAAGCTATGACTAATCATTTTGGCCTTCGATTTAAAATTTGAAGAGATCGAGATGTGATAGATATTTGAATAATGATAAAAAAGCTACGCCAATATATTGTTGAAAAAAATCATTATTACTTAACGTAAAGACAGAAGTGCCATCTTGCTTCACTAAGCGATCAGAGGAAAGAAAAACTCAATCGGAAGTGTTTGGAAACCCAGACGCACAGACGCACAGGAGGTCAAGGTAAATATTAGCATTTAATCACAACCTTCATTAAGAGGCGACTCATTTTTCGGATCTCAACCAAAATGAGTAATGAGTTGAGGATTATCTTCCAAGGAATCTATTTACAACTCAGAGAGAGAGAGAGAGAGAGAGAGAGAGAGAGAGAGAGAGAGAGAGAGAGAGAGAGTCTGAAACCACTAAGATATGCTCAAGAAGGGATAAAGTACTTAAAGTGCCACAAAACTATGACTACATTATTTTTCTAACTTATGAAGATCACTATTGCGATCCAATAAAATATGCCCAAGATTATGGAAGGCCACGGTACAGAGGCGTTACCCAAGACACAAAAACTTCAGTTTAATTTCAGAGAGTCCTCCATGAGGAGCTGCTTACAAGAGCTAAAGTCCTTTCTACGCTTTTTAGTCAGTTACAACCACTGCCTTCTTACGAGAGGTATACTGCAAGGTTGATTACAGTTACCCGATGTGTTAGGAACGACAAGACTCTAAACTTCTAAAGTATATGCCACACTTTCGTGTAGAAAAGAGCCGCGCATAGAGATTTGGTCTACATAAAAATGCCTGGCCAGTCCTTAAAAGATCCTCTAACTATCATGAAAAGGGTGGTGCCTAACAAAGACAATAACAACAACATCAACAGCATTATAATAATAATAATAATAATAATAATAATGATAATAATAATAATAATGGTATTTATTTCAAAAAAAGTTTGTACCGAATTTTATCAGCATGCAACAAACGTATGTGGGGTTATCCATATTCAACGGTCTATTTGAAAGATATCACTCGGATTTCCGCATAAAAGATCCCAAGGAAAGAAAATGTGGAAAGACGTGCGGAAAAGATTCCCTCTAATGACATTCTAGTATTTGATGATCTGGATCAGAATGTCTATACCATTTATCTTCCGCTTTCGTTTCCCTCTGTTTCTTTTTTTGGTTTTATTCTTTTCAATCCGTTCTTTTTATATATTAGACTTGAGTTTTATCTTTTCAGTGATGCACTGTCCCATTTTATGTGAAAGTGTCTATTATTATTATTATTATTATTATTATTATTATTATTATTATTATTATTATTATTATTATTATTATTATCATTATTATTATTATTATTATTAAAATGGCAAGGTTAAGTAAAATTGAAAATAAAATCGCCTGAAATTACATAAAAAAATCAGGCTATATATCAGTTTAGTGAGATCGGTGTTACTGTATGGACATGAATCATGGTATGTAATGAAACAATCTCCAACAGATTTGGAGAGGAATATTGGAAGTTAAATGGTAAGATGGGATTAGAAATGAAACTATAAGAGATTACTCGGGTGCCATATGTGGATGAGATCATGGTGAGGGATAGATGGAGATGGTTTAGGCATGCTGTTCGCACTCCCCAAGAGAGATTAGTCCAGCAAACTTTTAACTGGGGTCTACAAGGCACAAGAAGAGTTGGAAGACCCAGGCCATGACTAAAGACTATGAAACATGAAATAAATGATGAATGGAGAAGTATTGAATTAAAAGTTCAAGATAGAAATGACTGGCGAAATCTAACCGAGGCCCTTTGAGTTAATAGACGTTGATGAAGATGATGATGATGATTTTTATAATTACAATAATTGGGCAGTTCCAAAGAAAATACATTTTGACTTTCCATCCTCAGTGAAGAAAATTTTTTGTGGATAATAAGTCATAATGCTAGACAATTTTTCTTTCTTACTTTTAGCGAGAATAATTGACATGGTAATTGCATTGACTGAAGACGGTATCTTTTAAATCCTAGAATTAACTATTTTAACCAACAGCTGTTCCTTCTTTCGACCTTATTAGTCTCACTGTACAGTCGGGTCAGCTGCTCGAGTCAACTTTCTCCTTGCATCTTCTTCCTCGAGTCTCACATACATCCATACGATCCAATAACGTCTGAAACTCCTCCTTCCCTTCACTGGCATGTTCTGACCGCTCTTGATTGGTCCCAGCTTCTCTGTTCTTATTATTAGTCACTGTATCTCAGACGAGCTTCCTTAGCCTTCTTTCACGATAAATATAATATACATTCTTCTTATATCTTGATTCCCCTTCCTTTCCAGTGATGATATTCAAGCAATCCATCTCACCATCCACATCTCGGTTCTTTCCATCAGTCCCTCCTCTTTCTCTCCTATTTTCTCTCTCATATAATAGCACAGGCTTATAAATCTTGATTTTGAGCCTTGACCACATCTTATCTAAAACAACTCCAAGTAGTTAAACTCATTATTTTGTTTCTGCGCTGTACCATCTTCCACTTGAATATTTATTTACTTCTTCATGTTCTTCTATATTACTAATCATTAGCTCTGTCTTTGCAATGATAACCTTTAATCCTTTCCATTCAGGGGATCTCTTCTATGCTAAACACCTTTCTTAGAGGCTACCCTTAAATCTAATAGTAATAATCTACCTCTATATACCAGTAGCAATAGCACAAATTGACCTTTTTAATTGACTATGGTAAACTACCTCCTTTCCATAGCTTTAACATTTTGCAAAATTCTCGTTAAAGAAAACTTCACACGTAACAGCAAAAGCGTCAAATGCATTTTAACCCTGCACCAGCAGTTAGGGAATTATCTTGTATCTAGAAATAGCAAGTTCTGGTTCAATGACGTCAATGTCACAAGCCTGTGTGAATCCCAGGGGCAATGCGACAAATACCAAAGTCATTTATACGCATTTACGTCGTAGTCTATGGGGGACAATTTTTGCATATTATACTCTCTATTCAAAATAGTGCCAACGAAACAGTTCTTGCGGACCATTTACAAACACGCCATGAGGCTGAGCCACAGTGATGTATCATATTTGGATAAGCTTTTCAAGACATCACATAATTTTGCAAAAATATTAATGGAAAAGTCCCATTTCATATTCGTTAACGTATAATGAAACACATTAATACTGGAAGCAGTGCATGTGCTTAACAGAGCCATCTGGAAGTTTGCCATATAAACTTGGCGCAATGGTACTTTTATAATAAAATATGGTAAGGCGTTGGCGACGGGGAGGCCATTCACAGTCAAGGTGCAACTAAAGAAATCCCGTGGTTGTGTTATTATCTATTCCACATCATTCTCTACTTCTCAATTTCTTTTTCCAGAAATTTCCATTTTGGGGACCCTTTGTTTGCAGCATTTGCTTTCCAATTAGAGGTGCTTCGATGATAATACTAATAATAATATTAATATGTCATTAAGACAGAACAACCAGTGTCCCATTCCATAAGGGTGGAACTAAGTAAGTAGTCTACAAAGTAGAATAAGAGTTATTCAATAATCAGTTGAAATATCAAAGGTCAGCAGCCTATTGCATACTGTTGAATATCAGACAATCCGAAAACCAAGAGGAAAAAATGGCCAATAAAAGATTCTGTACAAAGCAGAGTCAAGTTTCACTATATTAGAAGTTTGCAATTGCACATTCATCATGTTGCGTACTAACAGGGGATACCTTGACAATATCATGAATAACACTCTTCTGCCCCGTGCTTTTTCTGAGGCCAGCATAACTATTTGCGTAGACGGGTCTACTGATGGACAAGTAAAATCTTGAATTGATACCTGGTAACGAAAATGAGCTAGAAATTCAAGCCGCATATTTCAGCATCAGGTCTCCTCGCCCGATTTTGTTTCCTAGTGTACTTGAGAAAATACGGCTCTAATTCTAAGGAAAATTAATAATACAGGTTATCCAAATTAAATGTGCCTTATTTCATAGAACGGTTTAACAATAAAATCACTTACTTCAATAACAAGTACGCGACAAATCCTTGAAGAGAACTCAGCTTCCTGCAAAAAAGAAAAAAAAAAGAAAATTCTTAAGAGGAAAGTCTAGCGAGTATGAGACATACACTTAGGGAAATAAACTTGATAGCTTTAAAGAAACTAAATTATATTTCGCATAACGATATCAAATGAACAAAATAGAAATTTTTATTTCTCTTTACTTCATGTATTCAAATGAAATGGTCAGTCTATGAACAACGTTAAAGTTTAGCACGGAAGTATATATTTAGGAATAATATAATAATTATGTACAAAATTTAATGATGAAAAAAACATGTTAAGCCTCAGAATATGAATG
>NC_090742.1:49911195-49931195 GCF_036898095.1 Palaemon carinicauda
AGGGATGTGAAAGGCCATGAATGAAATCAAACACCTGTCGGTGCATGGGAGCAGGAATCCAAGGTCGCGGTCTACCAGTATTGACGTCACAGAGGAGGGTGGTGTTGGAGTCGTCGAGGGGGATGTCTTCCCAACGGAGGAATGTGCAGGATGTCCTACATGCTTGATACTCTGGATCTTGTCGTTGGGCTTCAGCCAAGGTGTTGTAATCCAATCCCAATTGAACGGCAGCCTCCCGTGTTTCTAATCTTTTCTTTTTACATGATGCAGGAACGGGCATGCGATTTTTGGTAGACACGGGTGCTTGTCGTTCTCTTTTGCCAAGGGAACTCTTCAGGACACGATGTAGTCTATCCATGTCTGCCGACATCCGCCTGGTAGCTGCCACCGGATCTGCGATTCCCACCTACGTTTACGAGATCCTGACATTATCGGTTGGAAACGGTAAATTTAATTGGAAGTTTCTCGTTGCTGACGTCACATTGCCAATCCTCGGTGCGGATTTCCTCTTTCATTTCCACATTCTGGTCGATGTCGCCCACCGACGATTCGTTAACGCAGACTCGTACTTGTCGACACCTCTTCAACCCCCCCCCCCCCCCAACCTCGCTCTCCACATCAGCGCACCCACGGATGCCTATGCCCACCTCCTCACGTCGTACCCGGAAGTTTTCCGTCCAGAACTTCGCCAAACGTCCACGGCTCCTGCCAAGCATGGTATTTATCACAATATCAAGACGACGAGACCCCCAGTCTTCGCAAAATTCAGACGTCTGGCACCGGAACGATTGACAAACGACAAACAGACGTTCGCCGAAATGGAGGAAATGGGCCTTTACCAAAAGGCCTCCAGCCCATGGTCGTCACCCTTACACATCGTTCTGAAGAAAGACGGCTCCCTCTCTCCGTGCGGGGATTACAGGCGCCTGAATATGCAAACAGAACCGTATCACTACCCCCTCCCAAACATCGCCAACGTGACCTCCTACCTGCACAAAGCGAAGGTTTTCTCCACGCTCGACCTCCTTAAGGGGGTATTATCAGGTGCCTATGAACCCCGAAGACATCCCCAAGACTGCCATCACCACTCCGTTTGGTACATACACCTTCAATTACAATTACTCCTGTTTTGGCCTTCATAATGCTGGGGCCACTTTTCAACGTCTCATGGATGGCATCTTAGGGGACCAGGAATCTCCATAAAATTGGCCTGTGCACAAAATCAAAGGCTTTTTCATAGTCCACAAATGCCATCAACAGTGGATATCTATATTCGACACATTGCTGTACAACATGTCTTAAATGAAAATTTGGTCAGTACAACTTCAACCTTTTCTAAATCCTGCTTGTTCATCTCTCAGCTTTTCATCAATCTTTCTCTCTAGCCTCTGTAGAATAAGCATACTACATATTTTTATGACAACTGATGTAAGTGTGATGCTTCTGTAATCATTGCTATCAGAATAAGAGACGTAGAAAACATTTCTGAATACATATAATTTTCCCTTATATAAATATTTATTTTCTTTTATTCGTGTAATGCTTCTAAGTAATAAGATTGGATGGTAGGAAGAAGGGGAGATTATATGTTAAATTACATCAGTTTGAGATGATAATATGAATGATTAATCTCCAAAGTATATTTGTACACAGCAGTAAGTCCCATCTCTTACATTTTACACAAACACGCACACACATGCACACACTCACACATACATACATACATATATATATATATATATATATATATATATATATATATATATATATATATATATATATATATATATATATATATATATCTTCCTATAATAAGTTTAAATTTATACTTTCATAAAAATAACTTATTTACTCTTTCATGATAACACTTTTTTTTCTTTCCATTCTTTCAAAGTTGTTACGCCCCTTTCATTCAGTTTGGGAAGAAGATCCGTTTTATCCTATTTAAGCTGAAGCTCAAAGCACGACGATTACCTTACAAACTGTTGGGGCCTTTTGTCAAATATCTCACTTTAATATTTGTCACACACCGAAAACAAATGCAAAGGGCGAATGACATGCAATGCACAAATCTTCACTGGATGTCTTGCAAACAAGACCTTCAGTTATCATCGTCACTAAAAATCATCAGAGATCATCATTGCAAACCCCACAATATTGTGAAATATTTTCCTTAAAACCAACGTTAAAACATTACTAGTTTTACGTATGAAGAGCTGTAAACAGAAACTGAAGTTAAGCAAAGAGCTTTGAACTTTGAAAGGTTATGGATAGATAAGTACCAGAGGCAATTTTTTTTTTAGAGAGAGAGAGAGAGAGAGAGAGAGAGGAGAGAGAGAGAGAGAGAGAGAGGAGAGAGAGAGAGAGAGAGAGAGAGAGAGAACACAATGAACGCAAGATTTTTCAAAGTGACCTACTTTAGAAACTGTCAAGGACAATTACTCCAAAATTGAATTTCTTTTTCTTTTTCTTTTGCTTTTGAGAGAGAGAGAGAGAGAGAGAGAGAGAGAGAGAGAGAGAGAGAGAGAGAGAGAGAGAGAGAGAGAGAGAGAGAGAGAGAGAGAGAGAGAGAGAACGCTAGATTTTTCAAAGTGACCTACTTTAGAAACTGTCAAGGACAATTACTCCCAAAATTAATTTCTTTTTCTTTTCTTTTTCTTTTGAGAGAGAGAGAGAGAGAGAGAGAGAGAGAGAGAGAGAGAGAGAGAGAGAGAGAGAGAGAGAGAACACAATGAACGCTAGATTTTTTAAAGTGACCTACTTTAGAAACTGTGAAGGACAATTACTCCCAAAATGAATTTATTTTTCTTTTGAGAGAGAGAGAGAGAGAGAGAGAGAGAGAGAGAGAGAGAGAGAGAGAGAGAGAGAGAGAGAGAGAGAGAGAGAGCATAAGGAAAAAAATTTCAAAGTGACCTACTTTTGAAACTGTATCAAAGACAGTTAATTCAAATACGAATTTCTCTTTCCATACAATCTACTCTAAAGTTATCTTAAATAACAACAAATGTATGGCTTATCATCATGAATTATTATTGCAAGAAATAAAGACGTAGAATAACTATTGTATAAACATTAAAAGTTTTACGAAAACCGTTAGCATGTAATCATTAATTAGGGCAAAACTATCGAAAAATTCTCATCCATGTTTGACTTGTATCGTAAAGTATTATGGAAAAAATTAAAATATCAACAGTGATTAATTTTGCAACAATGCAACAAACAGAATTCATTATAAATGTCGGCGTTTCACAACCCTTCTTACGCTGAGAAGTTAATTTTCATGCGGCAGGCAACCCTTGATTAAAAATAAATTAATAGAAAATTGGGGAAGCCTAACACCATTAAAATTAAAATAATTGTCTCTTAGTAATGGAATGCTTATGAATCAAGATAAAAAAGTAAGAAGAAAAAAGGCTTGAACTTGACAATCCTAAAATTATCTATTTCAACATTAAATCCACCACCCCATTGATTAAGATTTTTGTCTTAATGATGCCAGTGGTATAAGGATGCGATCTCAGAGTAGGCTATAACCCCTTCAATTTAATGTAATGGTGAGCAAATTAGCATTAACGTAAATGAGTGTGTGAGGACATCTTATGACGTCACAAAGTCCAATTGAAACTTGAAATACCTTTCTAAAGGAATCTGTTGTTTTTAAATGGATTTTTTCTCTTCATTATGTTTCAACATAGTATGTGTCAGTTTACAATTTCCTAAAAGTGATGTAAATACTTACAATTTAGATAAGAATCAAAGAATATATGAAAACAAAGTTTTAGTTGTCAAATTATTTTTATTGGCATTATTCGTGAGAATTATATTATAGCACTCTTATTCCTTGAGATCTTTTAAGATTATTGCTAAAATGAGAGAAACTGAAGTGGAGGAAATAATTATCCAAGGAAACCAACAACTAGCTTGGTCCTAATCTTCCATAAGCTGTAGATCGCTTTCCCTAAGAAAACACTACATCAGTAGAAATTTCCATTTAAAAAATATCTTAAATAATGCAAGACTAAAAAAGCACAAATCCCAAACAAATTGATTGGGCCCAGGTTATTTTTGGGAGCCCTCTCCGATTATCATCCTCCCGATCTTACGGCAGCATATAAAGGTGGGAAATTCATTTGCGTGAAATTATGACCCAGTAGACAAGTCCTCGCAAACTGCCATTTCCAGCACCACATTTCCCGGGAAATGTGACTCAAGTATTGATATTAATATAAAAAATAATTCCGAGAGATTTAATGAACTTATAGATACCATGTGATATCAGAAATTTTAAGCTCAATGTTACACGCTAAGGTTAAAACAAAGGGTGGATACATTTGTTTCTACATTTGCAAGGATTTTTTATGCTTTTATCTAGAAGAAAAGAACACTGAAGCACTTAACAAATGAGTTGGCTTCTTCTGATCCCCGAAGACAACTGTTTTCTTGTAAAATAGTTAAAAGTTCGATTTAGTGGAAAAAAAAGTACTTGCTTATTATGATTTACTTATGATTCTTACTCTACATACAATATTCGTAGTTTTTTTTATTATATATACCTCATATCTGCTATTTCTCTACCGTCCCTTCACTTCCCTTTGCAGGCAACCCGGCCACCTACATCGCCTTAGCGTCTCCACTTTATGACTGGGAATATTATTCCTAACTACATTGGATTCTTCTCTCTGGTTACGGCTCATTTTCCTTTTGCTTACACATACACCGAATATTCTGGCCTATTCTTTACATATTCTTCTCTGTCTTCATCAGGACCCATACTGTATGGGTCCTGGACCTCATACACCTGATAACATTGAGGTTACCAAACAAATCTTCCTCATTCACGGGTTAACTACTGCAATGTAATTATTCAGTGGCTACTTTCTTCTTCGTAAGGGTATAAGAGACTCTTTAGCTATGGTAAGCAACTCTTCTAGGAGAAGGACACTCCAAAATCAAACCATTGTTCTCTGGTGTTGGATAGCGTCATAGCCTCTGTACCATGGTCTTTCACTGTCTTGGGGTAGAGTTCTCTTGCTTGAGAGTACATTCGGGCACACTATTATATCTTACTTCTTTTCCTCTTGTTTTTCTTTCAAGTTTTTATAGCTTATATATGAAATATTTATTCTAATGTTGATACTGTTCTTAAAATATTTAATTTCAATTTTTAATTATTATCTTGCAGTTTCTTATTTCCATTCCTCACTTTTTCGTATTGAATACGTATCGGCCAAGTTGAAGTCCTTTACATTAAGATATTCCCGCACTAGCGGTAATCTATTTTCAAAGTTCATTTTAAAGGAGAGAGAGAGCGAGTTTCTTAAAAACCTATGCACAGAGTTTGAATTCCCCATTGTTCCAAGTCTAGGACAGTCTTAGAGCAGCACACCCGAGATCGTTCGGTATCCTCTGTCCCAGTTGCTCCAATTTTAACAGATAGCCTTTGCTAAACAATCGAAGTTTAACATCTTCTATCATGCCCTAACAGAAGCTTCTGAAGCTATCGAACATCTTTAGAAAGAGAGAGAAGCAAAGACCCTACACGTTTCAGTTTTCCAGCATTGCAGCCAAATACTAAACTTTTGAAAGTCTTCCTACTAATCTGGAACTGTCCTACTTTCAATCTACTGACTACTGCTTCAACAAAGATAAATTTTGTAACCCAATAAAATTTATTACCAAAACCATTCGATCACCAAAGTTTGTGTAATTCAACTAGCTCAAGATTTCAGTATGTTTTCAAATTCCCAGGGTCCCTGTATTTAACCTTTATAATTTTTTTAATTCTTCCCATTTAAAATTTAAATGTTGGCACCTTAGTGTCCCAATTGGTAAGGTTCACTATGTTTGATTTAAAATTTTCGTTGGATTTTCGTGGAAAGTATGAAAGCTATATATTTTGGGAAATATTATATTATGAGCTATAAGAAAATAGATGTTTCCTTTTGCCCCGAATTCAACATGCCCGCCATCTTGAAGTTTACTAAATGGCTGCTGTGAAAAATACTTTCGTCAATATCTTATAACCTAGAGCTTTTATTTTGACAGTTAAACTACATTTTCAAGGCCAAGGAATCCACTGCTCATAGTTGCAGATGTGTTGAGACAGTTATTACAACAGTTCTTGCAAATACTAATTTCATAAGACAAATTGGTCATTAGGCAAAATAAAGCACCAACACAAGGACATGTTTACCTAATGGTTTTATTATGTAGTAGGTGTACCCTTCTTGTAATTTGGTGGTAGTTGTATTATAACGGTGATCTTTTTACTTGTAGGCTTTAAACATGCATGACAAACAACAAGTTGTTAAAAAGGCTAATTGTCAAGGTCAGCAGCTTATCAACTGGAAACAGTGTATGCTGTGCCAGTCAGATGATGAAAAAGAAGATTTGGTGCAACATCCCTGGATAGACTCATACCAGTTAATGCTGGGCATAATAGAAGAGAAGTAACTATGTTGAGATCCAATAATGACGGCAAAGCTGTTCAAAAAATTTGTTTACAAATCAGGCCATGTATCATTGTAGTTACTATGCAAATATAACTAAAAAAAAGCCAAATCTACTGTGCCCAAGACCATCATGCACATCATACATTGGCTACCGGATGTTACACTTCCAAGAGAAATGGAAATGAAAAGAGTAAGCACTGAAATGGACAAATCATGTCTATTCACATCTTGCTCTTCAATATCCTTCATTTACATTGGATAAAGAAGAATTTCTTTTCTTTCAGAAAGATGGTGATGGACAGCTATATCAGGTGGGGACAGTCAATACTGGGAAATCTCTAAAAGAAGCTGTTGAAAGATACAATAAAGATAAACAGAAAACATGACTGAACACAAATTGAACCACAAGGGGATGCATATTCAATTGATGTTCAGTACACAAAACTTGCAGGGCAAAGCCTGTTTTCCGTGGACACCACCGGAGGCATAACTGGCTAAAAACAACCCTTGCTACAGTGCAAATCTGCTCAAGCTGATTAACTTCATTGAAATAAAAAAACAAAACAGCACACCTGCCTATGGAAGATATTGATACCAAATATGTCAATATGCTTGCTAGAGAATGCTTAGAAAATCCCATAGCTACATTTAATAGAAAGTGGCTGAAAGAAAGGATCCTGAATATCCTGCCACATCCGTAGTCCTGTCTTAAAAAAAGAAAAAAAAAAGAAGTCAGATGCTATCTATTCCCCAGAGGCATGCAAGGAGAGCATGGTTCATTTCACAAAGTAGAATTATAGTGACGAGGAGAACACCCTATAGACAATCTACAGAGCAGTACAGGTGATAAGGAAAAACATCACAAACTTTACCACGACAGACAGTACTCTCCAGTGTTGCAAAAGAATTCGAAGAGTCAGTTTAACTTGGAACCTGACAAAACCAGACAGCATCATGACCTTGGGTCAAGTGCTGTCACAAAGGAGCATTATGCTATCAATTGATTAAGGTATCCATACAAAACCTGGAAATCTATTTGCTGTTGAAGGTGATAGGCTGCATTACATAATCACTCATGCCTACATCACTGATGAGCATGCACCAATGATTTTGAATGCAGATGTGACTGGTCAAAAGAAGTATGAAGACTGTGTCAAAGTGAATTAATAGAGATGACAACCTGTTAGCACCAGTAAAGGATAACTAGATGTATGTAAACAGGTAAAGCTCTAAGACAAATCTGTGGATCCAAAGGATATCAAGGACTTGTATGACAGACTAGTGGTCCTGACCAGGTCCAGCAGAGACATTAACCAGAAAGAGGTCATTTGGAACTACGAATTCATCCTGACACATAGAGCTAATTTAGACCAAGATGGTACAATCCTTCCATGCCCAGATAAATCAAAGTTGATCCACCTCTTCAGTAAGCTGGCAACAGCAGAAACTCCATAGGAATATCATCAGCCAGAAGATGGGATAGACACTATACCAGATGCTGCAAGGGGCAAGATAGCCCTGGTAGCTGGAATGGTTTTTCAGCAGAAAATGTCTTAAAAACCAGCAAATATACTGTCTCTCGAACAGCTCAATGAGTGCTTTAACGACAGACTGATGTTCTTCGCGGAAGATCATGACTACCAGGGATAAAATAAAGCAAGGAAGAGCATCTATCCAGAATCCAGTCAGAGATGACACAAACATAAAATGCATCCCTATGCGCAGGTTCTTCATACAGAATAAAACAAAGGCTGAACTCAAAACTATATCGCCGCAAGCACTGTAAAGTATGACAGCACATCATATTAAACTGTTCACCATCTCTTCTTCAAGGCATGCCAGGAGCAACGACGACATTCTATTACAGGAAAAACAATCATGAAGAAGCATAGCCTATACTGTTGATCTAGCAAAACCCATCGGATGTACAGATGAGTTTGGGTTTCTAGCCCCACCCCACACCCACACACAGAGTTCCAAACACTAGTCATAGCAAACACTGACCTTAAGCTGTAGAACACATTAATATTAATAGCATCAGGGGTTAGGGGAATAGATGCAATATGAAAAGCCAAAGGGACAGAAAGAGCAAAAGCTTTGCAAGCCTTCAATGTTTTCACTTGCGTTGAAAACACGAGACGATTTTTTTGTATAGGCAAAGCAATCTGGCTCCAAGTTTACGTGAAGGCAAATAGAGATGTAATTAGTTCCTTGCAGATCCTTCCAACAGAAGCAGAAGTAACCAAAACTAAAATGGCCACTCTGGTTAGTTTCTTCTGTGCAACTTACGCCCAATGCCATCTACATCAAGACCATCTCTGAACAGCATATGGGAGAAAGTGACAAGCTACCTCCTATCCTGGGAGAGTTCATATCCCAGCCAGTGTGGGAACAAGCCAGTATTGCTCTGCAGGATCCTCAGTTGGATCTCCCTGCAGAATGGCTACCACAATGAGCCCAATTGCCAACTGAAACGAACCATGATAGATGCCCTATCAGCTTTACAGGCCATCATTGAGATGGTTAACTGCCAATGCAAAAACAGATTGTTCTTCCTTCAGATGTTCTTGTAGAGTAATAAACTTATCCTGCACCAATCTTTGCCACTGTGGCATTGAGTGTCAGAATGATGAGGACACACATAACAAGTATGTAACTAATGATGACGATGATAGTTATGATATGTAGACTCCTTGATTTCCTCAAATTAGATTAAACCTATTCATGTCATGAGAAGCATGTTGGTTTTTAATGGGCACTAATTTAGTAGAACATTATGTCTGATCAATTGTAAAAAAAAACAATAAAAAAGGAATATTTTAGTCAAATGTTTTTTTTTTGTTAAAAATAGCTTCTTTATTTTGATACCATTGGATTCCTAGCTCCTGAAAATGATAGTTTTGCGGTCAAGATGCTATTTCTACGTTATTTAGAAGCAAATACATTGAGGAAAACAATTTTTAACAGATGCTAGCCATTTTGTATAGTCCAAGATGGCGGTAATATGAGTATCAGGCCAGATGAAAACATAATTTTACTGATTGCTTATACAATAAAATACAAAAAAATGTATAGCTTTGATACTCTAGAGTAGACACAAATGTGGCGACATTACACGGTGAAGCTGAGTAAATTGTGTGTATTGTTAATTTGCTTGAAATTAACACTGCTCACATTTTTAAACAACACATTGTCTGAATATTTATTGGCAAATAATTCCTTCTCAAAATGCAACTTTACTCTGTATTAAAATTTCAAGTCAATGGCTGTCTGTTCATTCTCTTCCATATAAAAGTCAGCTTGACCAGAGTCAAGTTGTATTGAAAGGTCATTTACCTATACTTGTGTGCTCGCTTATACGTTGTTTTGTCTCTATATTACGGTTATTTTTTTACTCTCTCGGGAGTTCATATTTAACGTAAATTGTAAAATATAAATATAATTCTTTGTCTATTAATATAAGAAAAATATGATTTTGCATCACTATAAATTCATTTACATCTCTGTGCTGAATGGTTTACTAAGAGTTAAAGATTACGGAGAACAAAAAGAAAAAGGAAATAAGAATTGACAAAGAGATGAAAATAATAATAATAAAAAATGATCTAAGCAATGAAGAGAAATATCAAAAGCAATTCATAAGATTAATTTCGGATACTGGAAGTGGAAATGTGCGAAGTGTTTTTTCTAGGGTTATCAGCCTGTTTCAAGGTAGTACACAGGTTGATTGTGAGTGACATTTGGATCTGGTTTGGTAAGTTCATCCCTGTTTCAAGACTCCTAAAGATTGGCCAATGGGAGGTGGAAGACTTTCCTATAAAGAGAATAGGGACTCGATTTCCATGTATTTACCATAGACTGACCTTTTCTTATAAAGATATTTCTACACGGACAACAAATTTATTACAATGGTTTACACAAGCTTGCAAAAAACTTTTAAAACGAAGATAGTGATTTAAAATAAAAACGAATCAGTATGATTACGGTTAAGGAAAACATTTTAAGCTTGCACAGGGACACTTTTTTTATTAAACCAAAAGAGGAATACTTTTAAAGTTCTTTTTCTTGGATCAGGGGAATGAGTTTACCAAATCAGTATGAATGAAAACTTCTTAGATTCAACAGAAAGGAAACATAATTAGGACATAAAAATTGTAACCTAAACAAAAAATAATTTCAAAGTAGCTAATCAGATAAGGCTTGAACTCAAATGACTTCATGGAATCTTATTGACCTGAACTTTTTCAGGAAAAAAGGGTGAGTTCATATGGTGATGTGCTAAAAATATGGTCTGAATTCACCTCTCACAAATATAAATATTCTAGATGTGATTGTAAGAGCCATACTTAAAGAGTATTTAAATGAGAGAGAGAGAGAGAGAGAGAGAGAGAGAGAGAGAGAGAGAGAGAGAGAGAGAGACTCTGTGGTCTTGGTGCATGATAACGAAAGTGAATAGAGAAAAGACTAAATCGAAAGAATGTGTTTCTGGCGTTATCCCAGACTTGCCCAGGTAGTAGAAGGGATCTCTTCGAAGATATTGAAAGATAATTTAAAGACGAGAGATAAAGATATTATCCTAAGAAAAATAAAATGTATTTGTTGCACTAATTGGAAAATAACTGAAAACCGGAACACGATGTAACATAGTTTACTTATATACCAACGAAAAGAAAAAAATCTTAATCGTACGGACACCAATTGTCTAGTAACCAGTTGTGAATGATTCCAATTAAAATAATATAAGAAGTTAACATATACTTCAATGTTCATTCACATCCTACCGTGCCAGTGAATGTTCTATGAATCTGGATCGTGTCAAATATATTATAAGCATGAGCAGGAGACAAGATAATTTTCAGTATTCTGTTAACCTTTCAAACAGAAATGTTTTAGGATATCAGTTACTTAATGGGTTGCTTTTTAATGAATGACTTATCACTGTCAACGATGCCGTCACAACAAGTGACATTTCCGTCAATGGACCTACTTTAATCAGAGTTTTTTTTTTTTATGTAAGCATTTTTCTATACTTGAGTTATTGATAATTATCTTTAGTGGAACCTTACTTTTCATTCCTAATGCTATAAGCTTTTGCGGTCCCTTCCCTTTCAACATAGGCATCTGTCCCTAAGGCCTTATCAATAACAATGCAAATCACTTCTTCCATCATCACTGTTTAATGATTCTGTAATGAAAAGTACCACATATTTTGTCTCCGTCAATAGATTTAATTTCATTACCCCATAAAGAAGATAACGCCATAATAAAACTATATGTTTTTTCTTTCCATTCCCATCTGCGATAGTAAAATCTTTCATTTACTAAAATAAAAGACAAGGAATAAACTGGAATAAACTACGGTTAGACAATTATCAAATAGATATTTAAGCTTTACGATCTCGCTCACACAATTTTAATTCGGCTAAAATACATTTCTAATTAAGGTACATTTTGTATTACCAGAAAGAAGCAAGACTTACTAAAGGATTATATAGTAGCATGAATAATTATGCTTTTTAATTAGTATTTAACGTTCCATAACGTTCCTTAAGCCGTGAAGACAATACGAAAGTAATCATGATTTTGTCGCTAGAAATGAAGTTTATAACATATATCATCCTCTTGTGTATAGAAGAATTTATAGGCAGGTCGGTCTTTTGTATTTCTACCTAGCTTCTTTTCGTCATCGTTATGTATTTTCGTGAAAATTTCATATAAAGATATTAAAATGTAGTTTTCTCTAATGATTATGACCCACCCTTGGGGAAAAAAAATAATATTGGCATTTTTAGACGCCATTTTGAACTAATGGCAGCCATTTTGCTTTTATCCTCTAGTCCCATTTTACGTGAGGGTTGCGAACACAATTATACATAATCATGTATTTTGAGAGACAATTTCATTATATAGATGTTCATAACACTAAAGTATTAAGTAGCAGTTATCTGGCTAATATTTCAAAGCTCTAGCTGTGTTTTCAACATATTCAAGTGTACCAATACCAGGAATCAAACTTACGCTGCTAACTTACAATTCCAACTGGGTCCCGTGATTCCCATCACGATTTTATTCCAATGATAATGACCCATTGTTGACAAATTTTACCACTGCCAAATATATATGAACTTCAATATGTATAATATGATATTTGAAAAGTGAATGTAGGTGAATTCAATATATTATTACACACATGACATCATGTCGTTTTGGAAGTTTTTGTGATTATGAAAATTGTTCCGTGTTCTCTGATGTACTAGTTGCATTACTAGTATTCCGTGTGCACCCTACTTGTAAACTATTAAATAATAATAATTTGCATAGTATAAGATTGCATTTCAGCCTTATAGTAACATGAACAGAGATTATGCTATGCACATCCCTGAGTAACATCTTGCACGCATAGCAGGAAATAAAGTACAATCACCCTGTGATATGGAAAGCCTTGGGAAAAGGAGGATTTGTGGTTCAGAAGAGTGAGTCAATTTTCCTAGCTATTGGCGTCAACCAAGTTTAGGAGCCTATTAACAAAATACACAAAGGGGACAGAGGTATCAGTGGCATTACACCAACTCTGAAATCATCATCATGATTTATTAGACACAACTAGCTCAACAGGGAAAAAAAAACCAGCAACTCAAAAAATCCTTGCCTAAGTGTAATCCCTTTACGTGACGGAACAGAAATGAGGCTGATCCACTTCATGAACAGCATCATCAGAAAAGAGGATGTACAGGAAAGCATACTTACCATATTAGACAGTGAAAAGATGGCTTATGAAAAGTTAATACACAGAACCTTTGGCATAAGATGACAAAGCTAAAATAGAAAAGCTGAGGTGAACACAGCTAAGTAGTTCTGACCAAAATTGCTGGAGAACAGGCAATTCTAAAAGTATCAAATTCACTGATGGCACTCCTGCTCATCTTCGTTCGTTCATTACGAGAAATTGATGTGAAGGATGCCGTGTGCACCTATGGATTTTCTTCATTGAACGGCATGTTGATGACAACAGAAGGTCTACTTCATCCCTGCAATGACAAATCTCAACTCCCCCACCTTCTGGAAGACCAAGTATATGCTGGAGATGAACAAGTTGGTGACCAGGAGTTGTTAAATGGTGATGTTTAGATAATCGTTGATGCCATAGCTGTTGTCCATGAAATTGCTCCATTTAAAGATCCAATGAACACATGTACTGACTTCCTGGCTCAACATCTCGTTAATACTATCACATGCCGGATTCAACCTTACTCTAAGGTGTATGTAGTGTTTCCCACGTACACTAAGTCATCACTATAAAAACTCACAAGACAATGTTGCGCAAAATGGAAGGCTTCTGAAGACACTGATTACAAAGTTGACAGGAACACACACATTAAAGATCTATCCAAATTTCTCAGTAGTACCAAAACAAAGGAACTCCTAACATTGTACTTAACAAGCAAAGTTGTAGAACACCGCACGGGAGATGTAACTACTAACCGAGGGGACATAAGTATCTATCCCAACAGAAGTAACATTCTACACACAGAGTGTAGGTATGATGAAACAGACACGTTAATGATCTTCTATGGGACTGAAACTTAGCCTTGGATACAGGGTCCATATCTACTCTCCACATAAGGTGTGATAATGTTGCTCTTCATTACAAGTCTGTCGTAGGCGACCAAGTAGCAATGGTAATGGGTGTAGGAGACAATAAACGCACAATACCTTTGTTGCCAGTGGGACGTGCCCTTGAAAAAAACCATTTGTCAGTTCTTCTTGAGTTTCATAGCCTGTCAGCTCTTATTGGGTTCCAAAGCCAGTCAGCTTTTCTTGGGTTCCATGGCCTCAGTGGTTGTGATATAAATGGGTGAATTTTTGGGAAGAGCAAGACGTCTTGATGGTACATCTTTATGGAATGTAATGAAGATATGCTTAGTGCACTCCATAAGATCGGAACACAAGATGGACCATCACCTCACGTACTTCTTTACTGCGAAGAGATAATATGGCGCTTACTGTCCCCAAAAAATGTTGTAATGACCACAGTTGTTGAACTCAGATGGTACCATTTTTAAGGCTAAAAATCATAAGGTATATAGAAATTTCCTCCAACCTAAGAGTCATTCCAAGACCATTATCGTCAGGCATACTACCACTGTAGTATCTGGATGCAAGCACTGTAACCTTTTCTAAATGTATATTCGCTAAAAGAACTTGGATGATCCATCAGGGAGTTATTAGGCGACTACATACCAACTAGCTTTAGAGTCTTTGCAGCAGTTAGTGTGGTGCAGATGCATGAAAAATTAATGCACTTCAAGAGAGACATTAATTATAGATAATCATAATCATTCTATGTTATGTACAAAACGATTCACAGAAAAATATTCTAATAAATAATTTTGTTTTTATAACAGTTCTCCTACAAGATGATCATGATGATTCATGGAATGTTTTATATTAATCATGTTAATCAGAATAATGAATCACATAGCAATTAGCTATGCTATCAAATTATTCATTATAACGTGACTGGCTAAACAGAATAAAAATATTTTGGTAGCTATTTAGATTTATTTCATTTTGAGTGCATAAAACATTAGCTCTGAGCATGAAACCCTTTCCTACGAGTTTGATAACATAGATATAGACACTATTACACTAAGTATGCCATATATTGACTGAGCTATGTCATTTCGTCTCAAATTATGCCATAATTTCAGATGAAATTATGGCGGCCATCTTTGATTTACATTGGTATGTTATGAAGATGCTGTCAGAAAAGAATGCCAACATCACTGTTTCTGATCAGGATATCTCATATTTATGTAAAATTTATATTGGGAAGAATGTATATGAAATTTTCCCATAAACCCCAAGATGTTACATTACGGTATGTACTATTTTAGGGAGGATGTAAATAAACAAAATTCCTTTCGGAAGGTAAAGAAGAACAGTAGTTTATACCCTGACGCTCTTCGATTAGCAATGACAAAACAAATTAAAGACAACATTTCTAAACCTTGGAGCTTTTCGCTTTTTATATATCGATCTATTCGTTTCACCTTCTAAATCTACCTTTAAACTAGGCGAGTGCTGTCTAAGTTCTTCCTTCAAATTCTCATCATGGAAAGTCCCGAAATCAACAATTCAATAACAACAGAATAGAATTTCGCACACTATTACAAGACAGCACTAAATCTTTGACTTAATGACCAACTTACTTCGCCTAAATAAAACGTCTGCACAAGAGAAACTAATCCGCCAATTTCGCCTTATATTAACAAGGCTTACGCACGGTCAAAAGGCAGCAACTGATATATCACCAGTGTTGACATAAACTATTGAAGGAGGCTTCATAATCCCATTCCCTGACAGAATATCAAGAATGCCTTATTCAATGCCTCCGTCGATAAATCTACATTCGGGAATAACACGGAAATCAAATTCAGTAGCATCCATTCCCTCCTATGTAATAACTTTTCCTTTTGTTGTACGCAGGTGGATGATAAAAACAAGGAAGGAAATAAGACCTAAATTATCATTTGATGTCAAGGTAGAGAAAGAAGGATAGATTTGTTGCTGGATCATGTGCAAGAAATTTTATAGCTGTCAATTTTAATTTTCGGGTTCGACCATAGTTTAAGTTCCCTTACTTAGGGGTAAAAGTTTTGTAAGAAAACTTGCTTTGAAAAAAAGATTTTTTTTTGCTACTTCTATTTAGCAAGTGAATGATTTGAGATCATCTCCTTCCTTAAAATTAATCTATACTTTTTCATATACAGTACGATTCGCTTTGCTTTGTGTAATTCATTTATGAAAACTCAGTAATAATATTTATTTATAATAGTCACTAAAGTTCCAGTGTGAATTTTGGATTTAAGAATTTGACTTAAATAGCTGGTGAAGGCATTCAGCACCAACGCATATCCAAATAAAATCCTAGCGTTACATTATGAGATAAAAGACTAGAATGTTGGACAGCAAGATGGAAGATGGGAAGCACGAACGGAAGTAATGTAGGAGGTAATAAAGTAGGTACAACAAGGGGCCGTAAGAAGGAAGAAAGGAAGGAAAGAACACTACAAAGACATTTACGTGTTGCTTACAGTGCACTGCCTCCTCTTCACCTTACGAAGATTTTCCCTTTCAAAACGTGTAGTTCACAACTAAAGAATTCCATTTAGGTTTGTCGTCCTCCAACCCAGGACTAGTCTCTTGCATCGCTGCCAACTATATAAGAAGGTAAAGACACCTGCTCTGAGATCCAGAATGTTACACAACGTCCTTGTCGTCTCATATATTTCCTTAATTGTTGAAGGTATGAATATAAAGTGTAACGACTACAACAACAACAACAACAACAACAACAACAACAACAATAATAATAATAATAATAATAATAATAATAGTGACACGATCATGTTTGTTAATAACATTCTTCAGATAACGATGATAATAAATTAACAAATGTGAATAAATATATCAGAATTAAAATCAGAACTTTTTAAAAACATGAAGAAAAATAAGCAGTGTAATATGATCCGTATAGGACAGGTAGTAGGTTGGCCAGGCCACCAGCCACCTGTTGAGATACTACCGATAGAGTTATTGGGTCCTTTGACTGGCCAGAGAGTACTACATTGGATACTTCTCTCTGGTTACGGTTCATTTTCCATTTGCCTACACATACACCGAATAGTCTGGCCTATTCTTTACATATTCTCCTCTGCCCTGATATATCTGACAACACTGAGATTACTAAGTAATTCTTCTCTCAAGGGGTTAACTACTGCATTGTAATTATTCAGTGGCTACTTTCCTCTTGGACATCATTAGACCATCCTGATTTTCCCTCTAGGTCTGTAGCGTAGAGAATAATAATAATAATACTAATAATAATAATAATAATAATAATAATAATAATAATCACAATAATAATCATAATAATGGTAATAATAATAATAATAATAATAATAATAATAATAATAATAATAATAATAATAATAACAATAATGATAAACATTATAATAATAATTGCAATCGTTCACAGTCAACTCGCTAAATGTCCAAGTCCTTACTTACACAGGGGCATTAAATGGAACATGGCTGTAGCGATTTGCCTCAAACCCTGATACATGTGCTGGTAAGACTTCGTGCACTATATATATACTGGGTGTGTGTGTATGTATGTGTATATATATATATATATATATATATATATATATATATATATATATGCATATAATGTATATATATATCCATATATATACATATACACATATATATATATGTGTATATCATGTGTGTGTATATATATATATATATATATATATATATACAATGTATAATATATATATATATATATATATATATATATATATATATGTGTGTGTGTGTGTGTGTGTGTGTGAGAGAGAGAGAGAGAGAGAGAGAGAGAGAGAGAGAGAGAGAGAGAACACACCATAACCTTACAAAGACACATACTATACTGAAAGTTTACAAAGAACTACCATTTGTAACCCAGAGATGAAAACAATGAAGGAGCTCAATAAAGATACAATCCGAATGAGATGGGAAGAAACCCCCTGCTCAGGGCGAGAAAAGACAAGGCCAACATACAGAGAATGGGGAGGGAGAGAGGAAGGTGCCCGAGGCACTTGACACACTTGCATAAGCAGACTTTCCTGACCAGGACAGGGACATCAAAGATTTCGGAACGTAGCTTTAATCAACTGAAAATTCGGTGAAATGTCCTACAAATGTGTCACAAGTGTTATTGTCTTTATTATTTAGCTCAAGACAGTTTTAGATATAAAGAAAAAAAATTTTCATAAAAGAAATGAGAAAAAGGGCCCATGCATATTTTAAGTAATCAAAAACAGATATAACGACGAAATAAGTAAAATTACCACTGAAGGATGAAAGATTAGTTTAATATTGTACTCACTGTGTGTTGAAATTTTATTCCAAACCGATACCATTTAACAATACAAACGTTATATATAAAATGAAATACAATCAATCAACATGCCATGAAGACTGAATAATTACTTGTAAACTAAATCTTTGCATCACTATTAAAAATATCTAGACTAAATAACTAGGCGGTATATCCTAGCAATTTGTGTTTGCCAACGGTTGCACGAGTATAAGCGGATGAGCAACCTGATGGAGTAACGAGAACTTTGGGCGTGGAGGGAATGGCCCCCTGAATCTCGATGAAGTCACTGGCAGCAGGTTGACGGATTGGGTTTAAGACGAGAGACATGATGTCTCTTCGGCTTCTACTCTCGATGCCTGTTGAACGATCTTACTGGAATCAGTATGGACCGGCAGGGGTCACTTGCCTTAGTTAGATAGGCACTGTGTATCACAAGGAACTGGCTATCCTTTGATGAATTTATGCAATGAATCCTCTATGGATTTAGTCAGTCAATGGAAAGGAAGATGACAGAATGGCCCCCAGTCCTGGGCGTAGTGGGGTGCTAAGAATCTCTCGGTTTATAAATACTAAAGAAAACTTGAAAATTGGCCATTGGAATGTTAGAACTATGAATCATATTTGGAAATGGAGAGTGAATTTACGAATATATTTTTGGATATCTCGGCCCTAAGTGAAATACATTGTAAGGGGATTGGTAAGGAAATCTTAAACCAAGGCAATATATATATATCTACTCAGGAAGAATAGATGGAGTTGGAAGAGAAGGGGTAGGGATGATGATGACACCAAGAGCAGAAAAGGCGTAAATGGAATAGAGAGCTGTAAATATTAAATTGTTACTTGCAAAGTTTAAATCAAAGCAGTGCAATATGAGTATTATAGTTTGCTATGCACCAACAAATACTATGAAGAACAGCAGATGAGATCCCAGAGAGGGATAGGAAAATTGTAATTGGTGACTGCAATACTAAATTTGAACGGAATAATCAAGGTAGAGAGAATGTTATGGGTGTTGAGGGTAAAGCTGCAAATGAAAATGGGGCACCTTTTATAAGTTTTTGCTCAATAAACAATCTTGTTATTGAAGGTATTCTTTATCAGCACATGGATATCCACAAATACATATGGGCTTCACCACGTGGCAATTACAAAATTCAAACATATCATATGGCCATTAATAAAGAAAGGAGGACTGAAAAATGTAAGACGCTATAGAGGTGCAGATATTGGCAGTGATCACCAGCTTCTCCATGCCACATTGAAATTAAAACAAACTGAAAGCACACAGCAAAAAAATAGATAGAATACCTAGGTTTGATACAACTAAGCTTCTTGAAGATGAGCACAGAGAAACATTTGCTATTGAATGTAGTAATAGATTTGCAGTCGTAGATACTTTAAGAGACGAAGAACAGACAATAAATGAAGAATGGTGTGAAATTGAAAACATATGTCAGTCTGTTGGTAAGGAAGTTTTGGGACCTTACCTTACCTTATAACCTTATTTTTTGTTTGGGTTCCCCCAGGTCCCTCAGTGTGAGGCACCTCGTATATCCACCAGAGAGTTGCTAATGCATCTTCCGGTGTATTTTGCATCTTCCAGTCTTGGATGG
>NC_090742.1:49936195-49946195 GCF_036898095.1 Palaemon carinicauda
TTTCGCTCTTTCTATTGTTTTATATTGACCCCTATTTCTTCGAATTAAAAGGAAAACAATTATTATTATTATTATTATTATTATTATTATGCTAAGCTGCAACCCTAGTTGAAAAAGCAGTATGCTATAAGCTTAAGGGTTAAAACAGGGAAAAACAGCCCAGTGAGAAACTTAGTAAGGAAACTGACAGAATAGTGTGCCTGAGTGTACCCTTAAGCAAGAGAACAAGATAATGAAAGATCATGGTACAAAGGCTGTGACACTACCCAATACTAAAGAATAATGGTCTATTTTAAAGTGCCCTTCTCTTAGAAGAGTTGCTTACACTAGTAAAGATTCTCTTCTACGTTTACCAAGTGGGAAGTGGCCACTGAATAATCACAATGTTGTAGTTAACCCCTTGAGTGCAGAACAATTTTTCGGTTACTTACTGTTGCTTTTGTAAAGAATAAGCCCGACTATTCATTGTATGTGCAGGCAAATGAAAAATGAGCCGTAAACATAAATGGATCCAATGTAGTACTA
This sequence comes from Palaemon carinicauda, assembly GCF_036898095.1. NCBI lineage: Eukaryota > Metazoa > Arthropoda > Malacostraca > Decapoda > Palaemonidae > Palaemon > Palaemon carinicauda. Next base: position 49,936,721 of record NC_090742.1, read on the forward strand.
TCTGACCAATCAAAGAACCCAAAACTCTCTAAAGATAGTATCTCAACAGGTGGCTGATGACTTGGCCAACCTATTACCTAAAAATATGTGTAAATATTACGCCCATGAACACTTCGTAAGCAGTTCGTCTCAAGCGCGAATGATTCTCAGTGAACGCGATATTATGCCTAAGCTGGACGTTCCATGATCATGTGAACAACTCATTACAATGCCCAAAACATCATTAGACCAGTACACGACACGTTCGATTCCGAAACCAGGCGCCCTCACAATGTTGCTAATTTCCTGAACGATGAGTGCAAATCCGAGACCTAACATTTAGTGGATTCCCATTGCACGAATTTATATGTACCGTCAGTAGTTTTCGCACCGAGTTCACAATGTGCTTACACTTAATGGCCCGAAAACTTATGCCTGCCAAATCTTTTAAAATTTCAAAATTTTCTCACAGCACCCCCCCCCCCCCACACACACACTTAACCACCGCCGCACGAAGACTTTAATCCCTGACAAGAAGCATCGTGTGGCATCGATGATATGAAAATCGCGTAAGTGTCTAGGTGCCTTCAGCCTCACAGCATCAGCCACGACCTCTGGTTCACTTCGAACAAACGACAAATGAATAAATTTGGAGTACGATTTTCCTTTCATATTGAACTTATGCCCTCATCATTACGATGTACAGGGCTCATTGGAGACACCTTGGCCGCACTAATCTCCAGTAGCATAAAGTCATATTTTCCCTTTCTACCAAACAGGATAGGTAATAAAAAATCACCTTAAACGTATTCTGGTTATTGCTTGCTAGCTTATAAGCATATGTAAGTAAACTTTCTATGTTATCAAAGTCCATAATATTAACAAATATCTATAAAACACCAGCATGTCATATAAGTAAACACCGTTTAAATGCATTTTTATAGATAAAATAACGACAATTCATATAGGATAGAATTCACAACAAATCTATCAAAGCATTCCGACACAAAAGGTGACATAGTATAATGAGCTCTAAGTTCCTCAAGTAACTTGGATGGATATGATTCCTAATGATTCAAATCCTTTCGACATGCTTACAAGAACTTATTGTCGATGCAATTTATCGAAAGCTTAACTGCGACAGGCTGTCTTATTCAAGGTTGAAATTCTTATGGACGAGTTTGTCCAATATGCGATTTCCCTGTTATCGTTGCCAACGTGGTTCGGTAAATCATAAACTTTCATAATAGACTAATCTATTTTAGGGAACTGAACCAGTTAGTCCATGGAAACTATAATTGGGAAGCTTAGCCTTTTTTTACCTTTACCTTTACTTAACTGATGACAACTAAAAACCTTCCATATTCAACATATGATTGATTGTTCTTAGAATGTAAAAATTAATTAAAATCTATAATGAAGGCCTCTAGATATATGGATAGGAATGGATTTATGAACTCTGGCAAAATGGCTGGGCGCTGAAAGGGGGAATATCCCACCAAAAGCAACACTGTAAAGCCAAAGGCAAAAGAAGTTGAACAGCAAGACGGAAGACATCCAAAAGTGTGGTACGACAGATCTAGAAAAAGAGTTTTCCAATGCATGTGACAGAGGTAGATGAGAGGCTTCCCCCAAAATAAGATGAGACTAATTTCCACTCTTTTTCAAGAATCCGCCAATTACTTTCCTGTAATTTTTGACATCGTTCTCAGAATTCATTGATAGTACTGAAGTACTATAACGCCACAGTGCTTGAAACTCTGATATACATCATTAACCTCAAAAAGACGGAATTCTGATTTTCTGTGTTTCACAAATCATTTCATCTCTTTCGGTTTAACAGGGAATTTTACCATTCTTTTTGCTGATCTCATGATTGATGCAAGAATTAAATGTAGTCGGACATATTTTGGCCCATATTCTTTTATCTTTTATTTTGTCAACAGATTATTCAGACAGACAGACAGACACACACACACACACACACACACACACACAAACTTTGCATTATTCCTAAACCTTGAAACTTTCTGAAATCACGGTATTATTTTTTCAAGAACTAAACGGTAATTGTACACGAAAGATGATGATAAAGCATACGAAATACTAGATTTACCAGCTTTATAGAATAATTCCACATCTAAATTATTTATGGTTTGAAACTTCCTAAAAATAATATATATACATTATCTTTCATGCATAATTTTCAGCGGTTAGAATAGAATTACTCAATGTGAAATGACCTACATACCACTAAATATTGCAACACAGTATATGTGCACGAAAGAAAAACAAACCAAAAATTACACACGTGTATATTTGCATGGGAACGGCCTCATACTTTGCTGCAAAAGCATTGGAAAAAAATTCGTGATACATTCAAGTTCATTGTATTACAGTCATGTCGAAATTCCATAAGCAGACATTAAGAGGAATTGAAAATACCTCTGGGGTAAACTTAAACATAGGTGACGGAGAATGTAAAACCCGTGAGTTATGGCTGAAATGGCACCACTCCAAGTGAAAATTGAGGAGAATTTCTATTCAGAAGACACAATATATAAGGGCTGACAAGGGCACTGCCTTCTTACAATGGCAATGGCTTCCAAATGAAGGACTGTATACCAGATTTCACTTTGCATGGATATTCCATCATTCATCCAACGTTCATTTACGAATTAGGAATGCGGCCCGGATGTGAATAATACTACTAAGTATGATGATAACAGCGAGAATAATTACGTAATGATATGTCATAAAAACGCAATAGTAACTGTAACCGTAAACAGCAATAATAACAGTGGCACGGATGAATGTAAAAGATTAACTTCTTAAGTGACACGTTCAATATAAAATAAAAACAACGTTGAAAACTCAAGGACATATCCTGTGTTCAAAAGCATAATCTAAATAATCAGCCTAACAATTACCAATATGACGCTGGAACAACATATTATATAATACGTATCTGATTCTCAACGATGCTAATGTCATTTCATCATGACGTGTATATAGATTGTGACGGTGGTAGGCAAAGGTTGTGAACTCAAAGGCAGGATGTGATCAACTGAGTTATAATATTATAGAACACTCTCCTTTATATACAAAACCTCAAGGCAACAGGACATAACAAGTTTACAAGACAGACAATGTCACAGAGGAAAACCAGACATGAATTTTCATGTTCATTTTAGTGCGAGGGAGGAGCGAAGATACAAGCATAATATATACAAAAGGAATTATGTACAATTGTGTGACACACGGTTGGTACATGGCTCCCCCTCTAAAAATGACATACTGAACATGTTAAATAGGTGCCCTGAATCTGGAGAGGTAGTAGTAAAAACTGCGCTGATTAGCGGCAGTGAGTGGCTGTAGAAGTCGATGGTTGGGGTGCGAACGAGTGGTGGATGGTGGGTGGCTGTGTTGCCGCTCCGGCTCGTCGAGTGTGTCCTCCGGCATTCATAGGCGTGTGTGTCCTACGGCATTCATAAGCGTGTCCTACGGCATTCATAGGCGAGTGTGTCCTACGGCATTCATAGGTGTGTGTGTCCTACGGCATTCATAGGCGTGTGTCCTACGGCATTCATAGGCGTGTCCTACGGCATTCATAGGCGTATCCTACGGCGTTCATAGGCCTACGGCGTTCATAGGCGTGTATGTCCTACGGCATTCATAGGCGTGTATGTCGTACAGCATTCACGTCAGCTTCGGTTGAAGTTGAATAGGTGTCCTCTTCGTCATAAGTGGAGGCGTTGATGGAGGTTTTGAAGGTCATGAAGTGGCTGTCCATAAGGACACGAAGTAGGTTCACCTCAGGAGGAGAGCTGTCTACGGCAGGTTGCAGGCGAGTGATACTGGTCATTTTCCCGAGGGTGAGCGAAGCCCTTTGGTCCCCCAACGGTTGTTGAGAGGGCTGAAAAGGCGTTGCTATACGGGCGGCTGGCGACAGCGAGTACTGCTGCAGAAGGTATGCGTTGACGGCGTCATAGTAACGGTGAGAGGTGGAAGGGGGGATGGGGGGGAGGCGGGAGGAGCAAGTCACTCCGGGGTCACCAATGTGACGATGCCGAGAGAGGGTTGTGAACTCAAAGGCAGGATGCGATCAACTGAGTTATAATATTATAGAACACTCTCCTTTATATACAAAACCTCAAGGCAACAGGACATAACAAGTTTACAAGACAGACAATGTCACAGAGGAAAACCAGACATGAATTTTCATGTTCATTTTAGTGCGAGGGAGGAGCGAAGATACAAGCATTATATATACAAAAGGAATTATGTACAATTGTGTGACACACGGTTGGTACAAGATGCTTTGGCATTAAGTGAAAATTTAAAGTTACCAAAAAGTGGAAAGCCTTTCTTAAGGACTGCGCTAGAAAAGACTCGTCTCTGCTTTTCGATGGATGACTATAAACATAATTCATACATGACCAAACGATGCTCGTAACAAGCAACTTGTCAACAACAAAGAGAGAGAGAGAGAGAGAGAGAGAGAGAGAGAGAGAGAGAGAGAGAGAGAGAGAGAGAGAGAGAGAGAGAGTAAATATTAAATATACTTGGAGATGATGTACATACGAATAATTAGTTGAGGCAAAACGAGTGCTGGGACTAATACCCAATTAAGGCAGGTGAGTTGGGAATAAACTGAACAGCTGCTCAGCCGTAAGAGCCTTCAAGGTTTCGAGAATGTTATTCAACCTTATATGTTGATACATACTTATTATACCTAAAGAGACTTGCTTTAACACACGTCTTATACTTCATTTCTTCTACTTCTCCATTAATACTTAACCTGAATAAGGTAACTGATAGGCAGAATATAATAATCGAGTCGTTGACTCCGTTGGTCTTCGCATATAAAATATCTATCAAAGTATATGAATCATGAATTCAGGCACATAATATGTAACTGGTTTCCCCTTACTCATAGATAGCACTATCAGTGAATTTCCTAATAAAGGGATCATTCACGTAAAATAACTTCGCAGAGTTAAAACTAGCATTAGGCACTATATTCAGCGAGAAAATAAAACATTTTTTTTTTCTGATAAAATTTTGCGTAATCTCTGAACATCTTCCGTGGCCTAATAAATTTCGTGGTTTAAAATGTTCTGGAGGTCTTTCCATAGGACACGTATCTTGAATGCCGAAATATGCTTGCTTCATTACCATAATTCCAAAACCAATATCAGCGCAGTATCTGTCCGTAGATGTGCAACAAACTAAACAGCAAATCCCAAAAAGCTTATCATTATTCCAATGCCGCCATATCTGATGAAATTCCTTGATAATGCGATCAAAGATTCAGCTGCTGGACTTGAATATAAGCCAAAATGTAATGAATAGAATTTCGACCCGTGCTAAGTTGTCTCCTGTTTTATACAATTCAACGTCAATTTTGGATCATAAGCATACGTTCAAAAATAAAATTCTTGTTTACATTTAACCCTACATCTTTCGCCTACAACTCATGGAAATCTAATCACCGATGCTCAATACTATTGTGATCGTAAATACAGACAATTATAAACAAACAGAAATAGAAAATAAAACCAACCTAACGGCCGCAAAAATACTTAAATAGAACTATAAAGGAAATAAATGGTTGCAATTATCAGTATCATCTTCAATTATCATAAATGACTGTAATATCAATCGGTTTAAGTATCCGTAGAAAATGGTCTTTTACAAATAACACCTGAAGTCGGCTAATGTTTTCCTGAAAAATAAAGAGATAAAACGGTAAAATTTAGGATGTCGTTCAAAACACCATTGGCGCCGTACACTCTTAGACAATAAAGGTGTGGAAAAAAAAACAATAGATATACACATTATATATATATATATATAATATATATATATATATATATATATATATATATATATACAGAGAGAGAGAGAGAGAGAGAGAGAGAGAGAGAGAGAGAGAGAGAGAGAGAGAGAGAGAGAGAGCCTATACTTATTGCAAATAATTGTACTTTCTTGTAACGCTAAAAACGTTCCATAAAGATAAATGAATAATGTGAAAATGTGTATATTTTTTAAATACTCGGAATATTTTATAGCTTCCATCCATCCTCATTGGACTTGGTCACTAAATAATTATAAACATAAAAGTCAGCCACTGGTGTAAAGAGAAAACTGTAAACGGTTCAAATACATAACTTCTTTCCCACCGTTGAATATTATTTTCATTATTATTTGTCGCAAGCAAAGTGAGTGACCTTGTATGAAACGCCAAGATGTTTTTGCAGATATCTCACCCAATCCGTAGCCGGGGGGGGGGGGGGGGGGGGGGGGAAGCAGCAGCTGATATTTACGGCGTCGCAGTCAATAACTTCTATAGTAGTATGTATCTTCACATGAAATCTTAAGGGATAATTAAGATATATAAGCTTTGTTTCTACCAATTTTCATGTTCATGACCGCTATAGGTTTAAAGGTAATAGGTTGGTCCAGGCACCACCCACCCGTTGAGGTACTACCGCTAGAGAGTTATGGGGTCCTTCGATTGGCCAGACAGTAGTAAATTGGATCCTTTTCTCTGGTTACGGTTCATTTTCCCTTTACATACACATATACCGAATAGTCTGGCCTATTCATTACTTATTCTCCTCTGTCCTCATACACCTGACAACACTGAGATTACCAAACAATTCTTCTTCTCTCAAGGGGTTAACTACTGCACTGTAATTGTTCAGTGGCCACTTTCCTCTTGGTAGGGGTAGAAGAGACTCTTTAGATATGGTAAGCAGCTCTTCTAGGAGAAGGACACTCCAAAATCAAACCATTACTCTCTAGTCTTGGGTAGTGCCATAACCTCTATACCATGGGCTTCCACTGTCTTGGCTTAGAGTTCTCTTGCTTGAAGGTACAATATGGCACACTATTCTATATTATTTCTCTTCCTCTTGTTTTGTTAAAGTTTTTATAATTGATCTACGAAATATTTATTTAATTGTTGTTACTGTTCTTTTCATTGTTTCCTTTCCTCATTGGGCTATTTTTACCGTTGGAGCCCCCTGGGTTTATAGCACCCTGCTTTTCCAACTATGGTTGTAGCTTAGCAAGTAATAATAATAATAATAATAATAATAATAATAATAATAATAATAATAGGCTGTCACTTTTGTTCATAAGTGACGACTTTTAGCTAAAAAATCAGTGAGGAGGAGCTAATGTGTCCTAGAGTTTTACAGATATCCAAATTATTTTCCAAGGGTTTGGTGGGTGTTATGTGAAGTAAATTCATATCAATTTTCGTATTGATATTGGCCAAAGAAAAGTCACAGTAGCCCTTTTTGGATATCCGGGGGAGTCCGATTTTCGGCGGCGACGTAAATTACTCGCAAAATATTTCTCATATCTAAATTAAATTTTCAGGGATTTATGGGATGGATATTCACTTTTTCCATACCAATTTTCATGTGTATATCTGCCATGGAAAAGCCCCAACAAACATTTATATTGGTATGGGTTGAATGGTTATTTTTGGCGGTGGAGTAAATTATTCCTAGAATAATTCAGTAGATATTATCGCCGGAGGGGTCAATAACTCTTATATTAAAAAAAAATTCAAATGAAATTTTAAGGGATTATTTGAATATTTATAAGTTTTGTTTTTGCCAATTTTCCTGTTTATACCTGCTATAACTATGCCCTGGCTGTCACTTTTGTTCTTAGGTGATGATCTTTAGCTAAAAAATCAGTGACGAGCCGCAAACTAATCCTAGAGCTTTACAGATATCCAAATAATTTTCACAGCAGGGTTTGGTGGGTGTTATGTGAACTACATTCACAAAATTTTTCGTATGGATACTTGCCATAGAAAAGTCTCGGTAGCCCTTTTTCGATATCCACGGGAGGCCGATTTTCGGCGGCGCCGTAAATTACTCTAAATGAAATTTTCAGGGATTTGTGGGAGGGATATTTACTTTGTCCATATCAATTTTTATACTGCTGCAGCAAACGTTTATTTGGCTATGGGTTAAAGGGTTATTTTTGGCGGTGGAGTAAATTGTTCCTAGAATAATTTACATATCCAAATGAAAATCTCAGGGATAGATGGGAAACATAGTTTCTTTGTTCCTGCCAAATTCCATGGTAATATCTACAATTAAAAAGACACAGCTATCATGTAGCCTTCTTAAATATCATGTTAAATGTAGCAACATTACAATGAACTGCGTGTTAGTGAGCGACATCAACGAGGGACAATGCCGAACTCATAAACAATAGCCGTCCTGAGTTCAGTTAGTTATTATTATCATTATTATTATTATTATTATTATTATTACATTATCATTATTATTATTATTATTATTATTACAAGCTAAGGTACAACCCTAGTTCGAAAAGCATGATGCTATAAGCCCAAGGGCTCCAACAGGGAAAAATAGCGCAGTGAGGAAAGGAAATTAGGAAATAAACAAACTACAAGAAAAGTAATGAACCATTAAAATTAAATATTTTAAGAACAATATCAACATTAAATTATATCCTTCAAACAAGATGAAGAGAAATAAGATAGAACAGCGTGCCTGAGTGTACCATCAATCAAGAGAACTCTTATCCAAGACAGTGGAATGCCATGGTACAGAGGCTAGGGCACTAATAATAATACAAACTAGCTGAATGACGATGGCAGAGATTAATGTCCAGATCAGGAATATGAAATCTAGTAAACCTTAATTTTTGTCCTACAAATTACGATGGCAGTCAGTAGGGCAGTCAGGAGGACAATAAAACGAAAAAAAAAGTACAATTAAAGAATAAAAAAAAATCCTCAGTGTAGATTATTTACCGAAAGTCTTGAAAGATTTTCTCAAAATGGTATTTTTTTTATTCAATTGAAGATGAATAAGACCGAATGCGTTCCTCAAAAATTTTGGCTAAATCTCTATTAAGGGATTCAACAATTATAGGTCAACATTCTGGAGATGGAATTGATGCAAAGAGAGTGGCATCATTTGCATATGTTACAAGCTTGTTTTCTAGGCCAAATCACATACCATGCATATATAATAAGGAAAGTAATGAGACCATACCACTGCCCTGAGGAACACCAGATATTATATTCCTATATTATTATTATTATTATTATTATTATTATTATTATTATTATTATTATTATTATTATTATTATTATTACAAGCTAAGCTATAACCCTAGTTGAAAAAGCAAGATGCTATAATCTCTATTGTGTCCATAAATAACTACTCTTTCCAATCTATTACTTAGAAATGTAACAATTGAATATGCTGTGATCTCCTTAAATAAGATCTGATGCCAAAAAAAGAATAACCGATAATTTTAGAAATTTATTATGTTCCTCGATTGATTGAGGCTCCTCTCTTTTTCCTTCTTCGCAGGTGTATCCTCCATAATGTCTCCAAGAGACTGACAACCGAAAGCACCAAATTTCGTGTTGGATCACGACTACCGCATCAGACCTCCCAGAAGATCTCTTACAATTTTAGGAAAGAAT
>NC_090742.1:49948695-49976195 GCF_036898095.1 Palaemon carinicauda
ATATATATATATATATATATGTATATATATATATATATATAATGTTGATCTCCCATTAAAGGGAATTTATAAAATGAAACTAGAAAATGGGAAATAGCATAAACGGTGGAAAATGAAGGAGGGGGGGGGGGTGTTGATTGAAATGGAGGGAGTGTGAGGAGGAAAGGAGGATGCAAGCATGACACTCCCAGTGGCACCTGCAACATCACACACACACACACACACCCAGTTTGTACATCCTCTTAACCAGCAAAGTCCCGCTCCCCTCGCCCCAAGTAACGCCTATTATAGGGTGCCCCGCCTTGTTTGATAGGTCGGAAGTTATGAATCTACCAATACCAAAACAAAAAGGTTCATGTTCAGCGATCATTCGGAATTTTAATAAGCTGAGGATTCGTTATAAACTTTAAAAATGTCGCCTCAGCATTAGTACTGCTACAATTTCCTCTACTACTACTACTACTACTACTACTACTACTAATAATAATACTACTACTAATAATAATAATAATAATAATGATAATAATATTATTATTTTAATAAAGTTACGAGGAATCACCTGCAGTAACACAAACAATATTTGTACAAATACAATGAACAGAGGAAAAACTTCCGTTAAGAAGCGAAACAAATGAAGAAAACTTTAAACATAAAAATCTGACGTAGAATTATAATTGTTATTGAACCTACGCACGTTCCCTAAAAGTCCCAGGCGCCCACAGCTTATTGACCACCAGGGGAATAGGAGGTTGGAGCGGACCGAAATTATACTTGAAGAAAATCGCTGGTAAAAGGTTCCTTTGTGATTGGCTATATCGAACTCTCAATGGTATGCAGGAAGGGGCTCATGAGGTCTGACCTCTGTAACAGGAGATTTTTTTATCACATTCACAGAGAGAGAGAGAGAGAGAGAGAGAGAGAGAGAGAGAGAGAGAGAGAGAGAGAGAGAGAGAGAGAGAGAGAGCGTGTAGCATTTTTAGTACAAATTTTACCAGTCCAAATTATACTTAAAGAAATGGGGGAAAGATCTAATATCTGAGAGAGAGAGAGAGAGAGAGAGAGAGAGAGAGAGAGAGAGAGAGAGAGAGAGAGAGAGAGAGAGAGAGAGAGAGAGCATTCAAAACTCAAAAACTTGAGCATCAACATATTCAAAGCACATCCACGTCTATGAATATAAAAAGTAATGTTATATCCTAAAGTCTTAAGGAATACCAAAATGTTCCAAGCAAGTCATATATACATAAAAGAGCAATAAAACCATGATGGGTTCTCTGGTTTTGGACCAGTTTAGGCAACCAAATGATGCCTACTTGGCAATATTTAAAGGTTCCTATTATCATCAATCTCTAGACGAAAATTTTCATTAAAGGGGATGCTTATTCTAAGATTCCTAAAGATTCCTAGACATGTCATAATATAAACAGGGCAAATGTCCATCCATATACAGGGTAATGTAATGTCAATCATCACGGAGGACGTTATGTAGTGTTTTTAATATTCTTATTTCCAGTACCATTTTGTTCATATGTAGAAATCATTGACTATTATTGATTTATATGTATGAATCATTGATTAGTATTGAACTACTTTGTTGATTAATATGCAATGGGCTTAAATTATCGGAAGACGGTTGCAAACCATTATACTGGTAGTGAGGTCAAAACTACACATTTCACCAGTATTGTATAACAGTAATATATAATCGAGTGTCATGGAGATTTAGTCAGGTGGCTTAGTGAAATTATCGTTAAATGGCGGATAAAAGAATCAAATTTGGCATGTGACTTCCTTGAGGACTATCAAATAATTTTAGAGTAGGAGCCCTCCAAGATTTTCAATAAAATGACAAGAGATAAAATTTCAACACTACCGATATTTAAAAAAAAAAAAAAAAAAAAAAAAAAAAAAAAAAAAAAAAAAAAAAAAAAAACACTACAGGTTATATGAATAATACAATGACAATGTCTTTTCCTAGAACCTTAATTTGGGCATTACAATAGTAGTAATGCCTGTATCATGCACAATATAATGTTTGACCTGAGAGGTGGGGCAAAGAGGTGCCCCCCCCCCTCCCTCTCCCAATTTTATTTTACTCTTTGCAAACTTGAATATAGTATAAACCTGCATATAAAACAAATGTAATTAAATTAAACAAATTGCACTTAAAACAATTATACTTACCAAAGAAAATATTGTGAAAAGGTTGGAAGGCATCTGTAGAATTATTGTGTAGAACATTTGCACTTGCGGAGGGGAGCAAACCAGATTTGCTTTGCTACATTTACAGTTGAAACAATTTCCTTTGCAAGATTACTTGATAAGCTCTCTACTTGTTATGTGACCAACGTTTCTTTGACTTGAAAACGATGCTCTGGCCAATAGTCAGCCAAGCTTGAGTCCTCCTTATCCTTGTCTTTTAGGAAATAAGAAACTTTAGGCTTGATGACACGTAGTTTTCTTTCCAGTCTTCTGGAAAGTGACCAGAAAATTGAAGCCTTGTTGACAAAATGTCTTGCCTGATTATGGTGGCAGCCTTGGCAAGAATAATAGCCTTTTCTAATAAGTCACAAATCTTCAAAGCTTCCTGTATTGCGTTTCTCATGCCCTCTTTGAAAAAAAGACTGGGATTTCTTAACTTACTGTTCTTGTGCCACTGGAAAGTGCCCAAGTTCCTCAAAGCGACTTTTATAAACTGTGAATCTCATTCAGTCTGAAAAGCAGGGTTCCAGAATCCACCGATTTGTGAATGTAAGTAGTCAGTTCAAAAAATACACGGGACTCTATATCTTCTGATGTCTGGCCTGCTTTCCGAGTGTGACTGTGATGGCGGTTTCTGTGCTTGACGAGGCATAGCAAATGATATTTTACTTCTATTGCAATGAGATCTCCTCCAACTAGTCTGATCATAAGCAAGGTATCACAGAGCTCTGTAATCATGCCTCAGATATTTTTTTATCAGCATTAAATGTTGACACTTCATGAGGAACTTACTCTTCTCAACCTTTCTCACCAAAGAAGCATCTTTGAACATCTAATAATTTGACCTTTCTTGGCCTTTTTTGGTTCATCATTTGTAATGTAACTCACCTTTTCTTTGTCAATGCCAATTTAGAATGATTGAATTTCCAATAGTAAGATTTGGGAGATGAAGCTTGGGGTTTTACAAAGCTTTCAACAGTTTCTTCATTTTCAAAATAGAGTTCAGCTGGAACAGCATCCAGGGATCGGAACCGTTCGGCATTGAAAAGGAATGATTTGTTACCATCTGTCACCCCTAGTTCTTGGATTCATCAAGGGACACTTCAAGGGTTCTTTGGTGTCTTGTTGGTAAACCACACAGCTATCCCAGTTAAGTACCATTAAAAAATACAAGCATTGACCATTAATCAAATAACCGTTTGTATAAATGCTAGATGTTGGCATTATATTAACTGATATTGATGGCATGCAGTTTCCATGGAGTACATCTTGAATATCATTATGCACCAAAATACTTTTCTATTATGCAAAAAACTGACGGACTGTAAAACTGTTATTGCATTCTCTAATGCCTCTGACTTATAGAATAATTTTCTATGTGAACCTTGTTAATTTTATGTCAGGAACCATTCTAATTGTGGCTCAGGATATCCAAATATTAAAATATATGATAATTAAACAAAGCATAGAATCTAGAAAGCCAAGGAAACCGGTTTTTATAAATTAAGCAAAAGAATGCCATTATTGAGTTGAAGTTCAGCTTCAGACCAAAATCTTTATTAAGTTTTTATTTTTTTCCTAAAAGACCCTTTAAAGCCAAAGAAGCATACATTTCTCGTATCCATGATGTGTCAAATAGATGGATAAAAATTGTGATGAATTTAATTGTTGTCTTTCAGCCATAAGAAATTTCTTCCTTAATTCACATAAAAAATGTTCAAATCACTATTCTTATTAACAAGATGATATCTAGATTGCTGCAATACTTTTATATTTTTTCTTAATGAGCATATCTGCACTTGAGTTTTCACTTTGGATGCAGTGCCTCAGTTACAGTTATTGAATTTTCACTTGCACAGTCCAGTAAAGGCACACGATTCCCTAACTGGCATTCTTTTAGTGGGTTTCTTCAGTGTTTCTTTTATATTGAGATCATCAGAAAATTTGAATATGTTTGGTATAGTCCCAATGTGTAATCGAACCTTGGAGAGCTATCGATCAAAACCTCCCTCTTCGAAATACTTTAAACACAAACGGAAAAGGGATGAGGACAAAGCCCATGCCTACCACCCCCGATGGAAAAAAAATGGCTTCAAGATTTCTATTGCTTTCTGAAAGATGCATGAAACTCAAGCACTTTGAACAAATTCAATCAAGACAGCTTCATATGTTCTGTGATTGAAGTCCAATTGACTATGGGTGGCTGCTTACATCAGACTATCAGATGGTGAAAGGATATGTACATCCCTTCTGATAGGAAAATCAAGACCAGCATCTATCAAGCATATAATGATACACAGACAAGAGGTTACAGCAGCCTCAGTAACAGTGAATATTGCACAGTACTATTATAAGAGCTAAACATCCCTGTTGATAATGTAACATAACACAGACTTGATAACAGTGCTACACTTCATTAACAATGAAGGGGAAAAACTCCTGTTCGTGGTTAACCAAGTAAAAGTGATCAGAGAATATTTAAAGCAAAGTCAATAAAGATGCATAAACACCAACTATAACGAGGTTAATATTGCTTACCACCCAGCTAGTGGATAACAAAGTGTGGTTTCAAAGGCTAGATATCTTAATCACAGATGACTCCATCTGGCTAACAGACACCCCTTAAAATAAGTTTTAGTATATCAATGAATTTGGAATAATCTGACAATGCTACAACTAAACTGCTTAGATATTTCTCTTTTTGACATAGACTTTAAAGGAAAGTAACCTGGTACAGAAGATTCTTTGCCTTTCTCCAGACAAAATCAGAAAATGGGATTCCATTTGACAAAGCCAAATTAGTATTTATCAAGTAAGTACAGAAACATTTTCCAGAAGAAATGAAGTATCTAGGGAATCAAAAAGAAATATGGGGCCGAGAATGCCAGAAATAAATCACAACCTATGACCTTGACCCCTTCATTGATCCATCCAGAGACTGGTTTTCTGCACGTTGGAGGATAAATTCAGGCAGCAGAAATTTCCCATTATACAGAGAACCAAATTATTTCTGCCAAAAAGAGGTCACATGATAACACTGATCATTAAGGATATTTACATCTTTCCCATGCTGGAAAAAACCATGTTCTGGTGTCACTACGGAATATTACTAGGATAATAATGGGAACACAGCTGTCCTTAGTGTATTGTCTCAAAGCATTGCCATTAAGAAAATGCAGGACCTTCCGATACGGAAAGTAGGATCGCTAGTTTTAGAATAACTAATGAAGTAGTGAAAATTAAGAAGGCCCTGTTATTAGTAAATTAGTTGTGGGTGATGCTCACACAACATTGAATGGTAAGGCATTCGAAAATAACACAACTTTTCGTGAGTTTAAAGAGGAATATAGATTACTATGGCGTTCTACAAAAGAGACATATCGATTGTTGAACTCACACAGATTTATGTCAGCCAAGTTCGAGGGTGACTCCATGCCCAGTCTATAGACACAAGTTCAGAATCCTTTAGGAGTAGTTAGGGAAGATATCGTGTTACTACCTACGATCACTGTAGGAAATAAAACTAATTTTACAGATGACAACAACAAACCGGTAGATTTCAGTGAAGTTTTAACTTACATGGCGTATGGGTCTTTATATACTGCTTTTGGTGAAAAGGAAAGCAAAGCCTTTAAAGAAATCGAACTAGATCCTAGACAAAATATTATGAGATCCTGAAGTAAAATTCAAGAAGAAATACAGAAGAGGGACCCAATTTAGGGGAGGCCGCCTAGTCAGTGGTTACAAATCAGAAAAAAAAAAATTGATAACTAGATGGTAGAGAGGAATAAAGATTACAGTAATAATAAGAATTACCCTAGATACCATCAGAATAACAAACCCTCTCATAGGACCCATACCTTTAGTGAAAGTGATCAAAACAAGGGAATTTTAATGAGACATATAAATCTATGGGAAGTTATCACCATAAGGGAACTGGGCCAAGGAATACATGTTGTAAGTATTGTCAAAACGGAAGTCACATAGAATAGGAATGCTGGTAAAGGGACAAGAAAAATAATAAGCCCACAGTCAACACTACTCAGAATACCCCTAAAGCACAGTCAAAAGATAACCCTAAACCCTAATTCCTAATAGTGCAGAAGTAAAACAAGGTGCCAGAAAGTGACTAGCAGAGCAGGAGGAAATTCCGGAATATTGGGAAACAATAGATAGGAAGGATAGTGTAGGTAACGGAGGCTCAACCATGTTGCAAGGAACTTATCCATCTTTAGACAACAGGCACTACCAACAATAAATGTCAAAATAGAAGGGAGAGAAGTCTCAGTTTGTTAGGTTCAGGCAGTAATTTTAACGTTATAGGACTCGATACATTGACTGATCATTTAGACATTCCTACTTCCGCTATACGGGGTGAGGACATGTTAGTTAATTGAATAACTGTCAACCAGATTAACAATGTAGGACCAATAGATTTAAATATTGAATAATTAGAAAAGAAATGCCAAGTGCTGTTTTTAGTTTTCCAAGAAGTAGCATTTCCCACTAAAGCTTTGATTTCCTTTGAAACAATGCAACATTGTGGAGTAACTTTTTATTGTAAAGACAGAAGGTTGAATTTTAAGGGAAATGGTCAGGAAGTATGCTTTCAATTTGTCGATGACAAGTCTGCTACAAATATGGCCAAATTGCAGGAGATGGCTTTGATAGTTGAAACAGACTCCAAACCAGAAAGGGAAAAGGAAATAATTCTAAATAAAGAAACCAAGGGGGAAGAAGTGAATTTAGCATTAGAACATATAGAAGTAAGAGAATTTACTCATTGTGATGATAGGATAGATTCTATTGAAGAAAATGTCGTCAGAGAATCTTATAGTACAAATAGAGAGGAATTCCAAGAAATATTGTTGTCAGGCAAATTCAACTCAAATGAATTAAGTCACTTAATGAGTGAAACAGAATCAAATGAAGAAAGAGAAACAGATTCATGTTTTTATGCCCAAGAGCAAACCAAGAACATGAGTCTGATCAGCCCAGCATATGATGATAAAATAAACTTTAGGTTAGCTAGAGAAGTAGTATTACAAGCTAATACTTTCATTGCAGTACATTTAATAAATATTTTTAATGATGTGATATTAACCCTAGAAAGATTGCCAGATTTGCTGAAGGTAATCATCTATTCCCTAGTTTGCAATTTGGTTTTCGTAAAGGCCTTGGAGCATGTGATGCCCTTCTTACAATCTCCAATGCTGTACAGAAATCAGTTGATTGTGGTCAGGAAGTTCGTATGATTGGCCTTGATTTTAGTGCTGTCTTTGACCGTGTTAATTATGAGGCCCTTGTTTTCTAACTCAAACAGTTGGGAGTGGGTGGGTCGTTTCTTAGCATTATTATTGATTTTCTAACTAATAAATCTCAAAGAGTTGTTATTGATGGGCACCATAGTCAGTATAGGCATGTGATATCCGGTGTTCCACAGGGTAGTGTTCTTGGCCCATTACTTTTCATACTATATACACATGACATGTGGTTTGGCCTAGAAAATAAGCTTGTTGCATATGTAGATGACGCTACTCTCTTTGCATCAATTCCATCCCCTGAATGTAGATCTGGAGTTGGTGAATCCCTTAATAGAGATTTAGCTAAAATTAGTGCATGGTGGAACTTATGGGGTATGAAGTTGAATCCTAACAAAACTCAAAGTATGATTGTAAGTAGGTCAAGGTCAGTGGCTCCTCAACATCTGAATCTCAGTATTGATAATGTTTCTTTAAATTTGTATGACTCTTTTAAAATTTTAGGTGTGATTCTCGACAGCAGATTTACTTTTGAGAAACACACTAGGCCTGTGTCTTCTTCAATTGCACAAAAAATTGGCTTATTGAGAAAGTCTTACAAGACTTTCAGTGATCAATCTATTCTAAAGAAGTGTTTTAATTCTTTCATTCGACCTTGTTTTGAGTATTGTTCTCCAGTCTGGTGTTCAGCTGCTGATTCTTATCTTAATTTGTTGGACAGAAACTTACGGTCTATTAAATTTCTTATTCCTGATCTAGATATTAATCTTTGACAACGTTGTTCAATTAGTTCATTATGCATGTTGCATAAGATTTTTCCTAACTCTGACCATCCTTTACATTCAGATCTCCCTGGACAATTCTATCCTGTTCGTAATACTAGGCAGGCAGTTAATTCTAATAGCCAGGCCTTCTCCATCATGAGGCTCAATACTACACAGTATTCTAGAAGTTTTATTCCAGCTGTTACCAAGTTGTGGAATGATCTTCCTAATTGGGTAGTTGAATCAGTAGAACTTCAAAAGTTCAAAGTTGGAGCAAATGTTTTTATGTTAACCAGGCTGACATGAGTCAGTCTTTTTATAGTTTATAAATGACATGTCTGTTTTTGACGTTGGTAATAGTTTATATAGGACATATCTGTTTTGACGCTGTTACTGTTTTCAGAATCATTTATTGTTAATTTATTCTCATCATTTATTTTTTTTCCTTATTTCCTTTCCTCACTGGGCTATTTTTCTCTATTGGAGCCCTTGGGCTTATAGCATCTTGCTTTTGCTACTAGGGTTGTAGCTTGGCTAATAATAATAATAATAATAATAATAATAATAATAATTTTGTTTGAGTGGACAATTCGTTAGTTCAGATGAAGGGACTTACCTGTACTACTTATGCTATGAATTACTCTGATAAAAGACTTCATTCTGTTAGCGGGTACTGAATTTAGTACACGAGTAAGAGTTACAAATAAAATGATGACGTCAGAGGAGGATGCATTCTTTACAATAGGAAACATAGATGAAGGAATAGATATGGACATAGATAGCACAGGTTTTCCTGATTACTGAAATAGATGAATAGGAATATTAAATGAATATTTGCAGGGAATAGCTATTACAGGTGATAGGTTAGGTAAGAGAGAAGTGCTGAAAAACACAATAATCCTAGATGACGGCGCCAAACCTTTTTTCATACCTTATGAAAAAAAGCCAACGTCCCATAGTAGACAAAATTATAGAAAAAAAATAAGAAAGAAGAAGTGATCATACCTTCGAAGTCTCCTTATAATTCTCCCATGTTATCAATTCCAAAGAAAAATGGAAGTTACAGATTGGTTATTGATTATCGCCAAGTTGAAAGCGAACACAGTCACTGACTGGATGCATATGCCAGTAATAAATGATGTTTTGGCTCAATTAGGAGGAGCACAAATATTCTCATCCATAAATTTACTAAGTGGATATTGTCAAGTGACATTAGACGAAGAATCCAACCTATAAACTGCTCTTAGCACTCATAAATAACACTTGGAATTTCAAGTGATGCCGTTTGGGCTCACATCACCTCACTGACTTTTGTCATAATGTTACAGATCTTAGGAGACATAGATAATGTGTCAGTTTATTTAAATAATATCATTATATTTAGCAAGGATATAGAAAGCCATTTAAGAACCTTAGAAATCGCCTTAAAACGACTAAGAATTTCACGATTAAATCTAAAGGTCAAGATATGTCCGGTTTTGAGAAAATCCTTAGAATATGTGATCAGTGCTGAAGCATTGCGCATGCAAGAAGGGAAAATAGAGGCTAATGTGGAATATCCTGCTCTTCAAAACTTGAAAGGTGTAGGAAGATTTTTAGAAATGATTGGATATTATAGAGATTTATGAGATTTTTTGCTACCAAGTCCAAACCATTGACGGAGTTAATAAAGAAGGACATAGAGTTTGAATGGAAATCAGAACAAGAAGGGGCTTTTCAAGCTTTGAAGGAGAAATTAATTAATGATACTATCTAACTCTATCCAGACTTTAGCAAGGAATTCTATTTAGTATGTGATGCTTCCAATACAGGGGTAGGAGCTGTCTTATTACAGAAAGCTAAAACCAGAATGAGGGTAGTGTATTTTGCTAGTAGGGTCTTAAATGCAGCCGAACGGAATTATGGCACAACCAAGAAAGAAAGTTTATCCATTTATTGGGCTTTGAAAAAGTTTCGGCATATTTCATTATGGCATAAAGTAATTGTATTTATCGATCATAAACTCATCTGCCATCTTTTTAAGAGACGAGCTTTTACCAATAACTTAAAGTTCAATTCTTGGTTCATTAGTGTACTGGAGTTTGACCCAGAATTTATATACAATCCAGGTAGTTTAACACTTTAGCAGATGGATTACCTAGAGCACAGGATAATACTGACAGGATCATCATTACTAACACTTTTTGTTTCAGTTTTCAGGTAGTAGACTTAGATTTGGAATGAGTTAAAATGGAACAAGGGAAACAAGCAGACATTAGAAATATCATAGGATATTTAGGAGATTTATTACAAGAAAACTCTAGGTTCGATTTTGAATAATTATACGGGATACTTTAAAAGAAGGCCAGGGAAAGTAATGCTAGTTTAAGACTATATATACCATACGCACTTACTAAAGAAGTACTAACCATAAGCCATGATCACAAGTTAGCAGGACACCCAGGAATCAAAAAGATTGTACGAACCATTAGTAAAAATTATTTTTGGCCTCGATGCAATGATGCTAGAAAGTTTGTAAATGAATGTCCTATTTGTAATAAGTATAAAGGCCATGTAAATGTCAGAGCTCCTTAAGAAAAGTATCCGAGCCATTTAAATTCCTTTTGTGTTGCTCAAATGGACCACATGGGACCTTTTCCAGAAACCTTGAGAGAAATTAAGAATGTACTGGTCTTCATAGATTATTAGACTTGCTACTTAGAAATTGTTCCGGTTAGAGATAGAACTGCCAAAGCGCTAACAGAAGCATTGAAGACCAGGATAATCACAACGCATTCATGTGCGGAGGTACTTCTTTTCGATAATGTACCTGAATTTACTAGTGAAGTTATCAAGAAACTCTGTGATTTTTTTTTTTAAATTAAAAAATGAGAGATAACCCCATGTAAGCCGAGTTCAATCAGGACAGTAGAAAGTACCAATAGAAAGATTGTGGATGTTGCGAGAACTATTATTAGTTCAACCACAGAAGATTGGGATTTAGCTTTAGAGGACGTTCAGTTTACTTTGAATAAGTCAGTGAATGAGAAGGTAAGAGACACACCACACATTTTGTTATATGTTTATCAGAAAAGTCCACCAAACTCTTTGTTAGATGACGCGAAACCACCTAAGCACACTTACGATTACGGAGACTATGTTGCTTGGAAATTACAATGAACATTTCAAATTGTAAGACAGACCCGACAGTCATTAGAAAAATAGCAATAGATAAAAAAAAAAAAAAATATTATGATGTAAGAGGTTCAATAACAGACCTAAAGATATGTTCCCCGGTAAAAGGTAAATGTAAAAGAAGGACCAAATGAAAAGTTGTCTCCCAAATTCGAGGGACCTTATAGTGTTAAAAAGGGAAAAGAATAATAATTTCAATTTAATACATGAACATAGTTTAGAAATGAAATATGCTCATTGGAATAATTTGAAATACGTGAAAATTATTCCCTGGTCTTCTTAAATTCTACTGGAAGTGGTTGAAAAATGTCCTCCTGATCCTGCGCCTAGTGGAAGATATTCATTGCACAATGCACGTTGGGCCTTATTAGATCATGGAACAACTAAATTATTAACAGATTTCGCTGTGATAAAGGTTATCATGAATTCACTATTAGAACGTGAAGAGCATTTGAAAAGGTTAAATGAACAGGTACAAGAATGTATACTCACCTATAGTGATTCCACATTTACCAGTATATTGAATGAATTGCAAGGAAAATTGATGAGATCCTGAGACCCGAGAGGAGAAAAGATCTCTATTACCTTTTATATGAAGTGCGTTAAGTGATCTGTTTGTGGTAGCCACAAAAAGCGATGTTCAAGGTTTAAATGACCGTTTGGATCAAATAGAAAAATGAGCAAAACAAAAGGGGAACTTGATTACTACATTAATAGAAACTAATAATAATAAGAATGTTGAGAACATAAAAAGGTTGGTGAAATTTATTAATCAAGTTAAAGCAAATATCTCAACAAAGATTTACGATTTAGAAAATGTATTTAAGATAATTCATGACGTAGAAATCGAGATTAGTGTCCATAAAGATTCAGTGAATGGATTATTAAGGGCTCAGAAGGGAATCCTTAGCTCTGCTATAATTACACCCAAGAACTTTTAAGGAAATATTAGATTGGTGCGTAATCAATAGTCATCTAAGCCTTTTGTGAAGGATATATTACAATATCAACTGTGAGAGTAATAGATGGCCATTTACTGGTTTTGATTCCTATTAAGGGATACAAATGTTTGAGTTGTATATTAAACATCCTTTTGCTGTTAAAACTAAAAATGAAACAGTAGTATGGAGACACCCAAAGGCCAATTTTGCATTAGATACTAATACTAATATTGTGTTTTGATAGGTGAAAGAAATTTTATGTGTAATTATGTGCAATTGAAACAACCATTGAGTAATGTTCCATGTTTACAGGGAATATTTTTCGATAACCTTAAATTGATAAAGTTTTGTAGAAATCCTTAACGTGAAACTGCATGACTCAGCAGAAGATGAACAACGATTGTTGTTCGGTCGTTTGGAGAATAAAAAGAAATCAGTCAGTTGAAGGATATAGCCAGGAGGAGGGGCGGACAAGCGCGGAAGTCTGGTCAAACGTGGACAAACACTTTGCTTTATATATATAGAAATTATATATATATATATATATATATATATATATATATATATATATATATATATATATATATATATATATACACACACACACACACACACACACACATATATATATATATATATATATATATATATATATATATATATATATATTCTGCTCATGTTCAGCGGCATTGCCAGACGTATAACTATTCGGTCTCTCCCCGTCCCTCAGGTGTGCGGTTGCGCATATCTATCTAAATATCTAGCCGTCATTTTTGTAGGGTCGCGCACACTAGTAAATAATATATGCGTAAGATATTTACAAAAACATGCATATGATCCATTCCTTAATTCAATTAATATTCTTAGGTCCCTTTATATTTATTCCGTATAGATTTATTTCTTTTACTTCATTCACCTGTCATGAAAACTGATAAGTTGAATACAAAGAAATTTTATGAAAAAGTTCTATGAGGATAAAAGAATATTTCTGTAGGTTTTAGAAGGAGGCAATTCATTTCTTGATCCGAATAAACTTTATAAAAGTTAGCATTACATACAATTGCCTTCAACTGTAGGTAGTAGGTTGGCCAGGGCACCAGCCACCCGTTGAGATACTACCTCTAAAGAGTTATGGTATCTTTTGACTGGCCAAACAGTACTATATTGGCTCCTACTCTCTAGTTACGGTTCATTTTCCCTTTGCCTACACATACACCGAATAGTCTGGCCTATTCTTTACGTATTCTCCTCTGTCCTCATACACCTGAGAACACTGAGATTACCAAACAATTCTTCACCCAAGGGGTTACTGCACTGTAATTGTTCAGTGGCCACTTTCCTCTTGGTATGGGTAGAAGAGACTCTTTAGCTATGGTAAGCAGTTCTTCTCAAAGAAGGACACTCCAAAATCAAACCACTGTTCTCTAGTCTTGGGTAGTGCCATAGCCTCTGTACCATGGTCTTCCACTGTCTTGGGTTAGAGTTCTCTTGCTTGAGGGTACTCGGGCACACTATTCTATCTAATTTCTCTTCCTCTTGTTTTGTATAGTTTATATAGGATATATATATATATATATATATATATATATATATATATATATATTTTAATATTACTCTTCTTAAAACATTTTAATTTTCCTTTTTTCTTTCCTCACTCGGCTATTTTCTCTGTTGGAGCCACTTTGCTTATAGCATCTTACTTTTCCATCTAGGGTTGTAGCTTAACAAGTAATAATAATAATAATAATAATAATAATAATAATAATAATAATAATAATAAGGATAATAATAATAATAACAATAATAATTAAATTAAAGTGACAGCAACAAAATTGTTAGAGCAGAGATTAATTTACCTCAAAACACGACTAATTCAAAATTAAATGTTTTTCCCAAAAGGTACCGCTTTCTTCAGGTAAAGTATTTTTCAATAAATCTATTATATATCATTTCCTTCACAGTCTGAAATTGCACAACAACTCTGAGAACGTGATGGATTTTCTGCCTTTTCAGCCTGTGGCTCAGAGTTTCACAATAACAATATCCTTCTAGATGAGGAATAGTTCACTTGCTAACGTTTTTCGAAACATATTTCGATTTATATGAAGGGGGATACAACTCGACGAAAGAGTTAATTTTCAAATCCTGTTTACAACGTTATAATATAAAATTTATGAAGACAAAATAGATTTGCATTCAAAAAGTTCAATTTAATCCTGACAAAAACATATGGGGTATAATTTCTACAAGCCCGGCTTTTGGCAATGTTCTTTCACATTTCATTCATAACTTCTGTTACACTGTCAGTAATTACCTCTATATTTCAATGTTTGACTTATTTAGCTTATGTAAAACATTCACTGCTAGTGATTCCAGTTCTATTTAACATTCGCGTTTCAGGCTTTTTGTGACAACAGAACGCGCAATTCCGGGAGGAAGCCCGGAAAGAAACAGTGCCTAATATCGAATTCAACGATCGACTGAGCCAAAAAAGAACATACAACCAGGGTTAGGTTAAAGTAAGCCAAGGAGAGAATTTCATAGCTTAACGTGAAAAAATAAAAACTGCTTTTGATGATCAATAAAGGGAACACTATTTTCCAAGTCGTAAAAGTGGGATCGGATGAATTTCCAATTGTTACTATGACATTTAGGCTATAAGTAAGAGTATATAAACCTTAATGATCTGGCAAGTGTACAAAAAGACGCGGAACTTCTAATGACAGGGAGAAAAAACAGCAGTCAAATAGATATGATATAAATTTACCGAAATATATTTAAGTAAATGAAGTCACAAAAAGAAATGATCTAATGAAGATAACATTCGACATGACCGGAATTGACCACCAAACATTTAAAAGGGCAATATATTATCTCTAATTGGACAATAACGATGTATGCCCAAGTTAAAAACACCTGAACAATCATACCCTTGAAACAATGAGCCACAAAAAATATAAAACACCAAAGTTTCTTTAAAAGTGTTTGGAAAGTCTGGGATTAACTTGTAATATATTTTCAACTGTGGACAAAACTGGATATTCATCACTTAAAAACATAACCAAAATAAAAGTTTCTCATTTTATTTATCTATTAACAAAAATAATTCTTTTTAAAACACTTTTTCACTACCGTTAAACGAATCCCCCAATATAGACCTAACATAGACCTCCGACTAAGGAGAAAAACTACTAGAAATAAGAGAAAGGAAAAGGAGAATGCAAATAAACAAGGCCATCTCGAAGATTAAGAGGGACAAGTAACACTGGATCAGGAGGAAAATAACTTATCAAAGGACGGAGATGAGGAGTAAATCCTGGTTCTTGTGGATGCTGTGTCATTTCTCTATTTTGATCGGGGATCATCACATCTATTCTTCCAACCCACTGAAAGCAAGCGTTCCCCCTTTTGAGGGTTCTTTTTTGTTCATGCTCATAATCTTCAACTATTATTGTAAGAAATCTTTGATATTCTCAAACCGTTTCTTGAATTCATCCACATTACGTACTCCATTCCTTATATATTTGAGTTTGGTCAGTGCTTATATAGGTGAATGCCAAGAAATTCACAATTCCCTTATTGCATAAACATGGGTAGAGTTAGGTACACTTGAATTATATATATATATATATATATATATATATATATATATATATATATATAATATATATATATATATATATATATATATATATATATATATATATATATATATATAAAAGAGAGAGAGAGAGAGAGAGAGAGAGAGAGAGAGAGAGAGAGAGAGAGAGAGAGAGAGAGAGAGAGAAACCATATAAGCATCATTTGATATCACACGCCGTCAAAACCGGGACCACAACATTAATGTGAGTTGCTTCTCCATTCCCCCAGAGATGGGATGCAATCAACTCCAGAGGTTTCTTTTTATCACCTCCCACCCCGCCATCACCTTCCCTATAAAAAGGTCAATGACTCTCTCTCTCTCTCTCTCTCTCTCTCTCTCTCTCTCTCTCTCTCTCATACACACACACACACACACACACAAACACGCATTTATCTTCAATAACACAACAGTTAGGGAAACATTCACAATTATGACTTATAAACAAGAAAAGTTTATATGTTTTAACCATTAATATATACTCGTGGACGATGTATAGAAAACAACGTTTCTTCTAATATAGGAAAACTAATTCATATATTTAATGGACAAAGTAAGCTAAATATGAGCTAGAATATACGCAGAAGCACAGACACAGAAACAAACACGCACACATACCCACACACACACACACACACACACATATATATATATATATATATATGTATGTATGTATATATATATATGTATATAGATATATACAGTATATATAATGTATATATATTATATATATGTGTATATATACATATATATATATACAGTATATATATATGTATATATGCACACACACACACACACACATATATATATATATATATATATATATATATATGATGTATACATAATGTATGTATACTATATATATAATATATATATATATATATATATATATATATATATATACGGATGTGTCACACCAGTGAAATTAGCGGCATTTATCACCCTTGTTCTAAGTTTCGTCTGTGTTACATCTGTCCCGAGTACCTGATGGATTAGGGCTTCTTATTACATGTTTCTTATTACTCATACTTTTTATTACATGTTTATGCAACATTCATTTATTATAATAAATGCTATGAATAATGAGTATGTGTTTTCTCCTTTCTATCACTGTATATCTACTTTTGCATCCCTTGTATGTATATCCATAAGTGTTTGTGTACATGTGTGTGTAAAATGCATGTGTGTATGCAGGCCCGAACATAAAAATGTTTTTAAAAATTTGAAACTCCACAGCCTTTTATCCAGTTCCTTTTCCTACCCCAGCAGCTCTCTCATCGTGTGATGGCAATACTGGAGGAAGAAGAGAAGTTTGGCCAGAGGTTACGCTGAGACTGGCAGGTTGATTTGCCAAGGGAAATGTTGTTGATGTTATAACTATGGCAGTACGGAGCTTAGGGACGAAAGGTCTCTGGCATAACAACGGAGAGAGAGAGAGAGAGAGAGAGAGAGAGAGAGAGAGAGAGAGAGATTAATTAAAAGAAGACCTCTGTTCCATATCAGAATATAGTGCACGACTCTTTCAAGTCTAAGAAGTAATAACCTCCGACATACTCGTACATATCAGAAGCAGTAAACTGTTTTTGAAAAATATTAATAGAGATTATCTTTAGTTAAGCATCTTAATATTAATCTCTGAGACATACTACATAAGAGTAAACTCAAGAATAAAAGACCAGAGTAAATGACACAGTTTCTTGATAGGATGACAGGTTATAAAAATCTAAAACTTTAGGGACTTAAACCTCAAGTCAATGCTGCAATAAAAGAAAAGACGTCAACTTTATACATGAAAACCCCTACGTTTTATAAAATAACCACCTTCATCAAACTAGGTTGAAGGGTACTACTACAATTATCAATCTTATCATCTTTATTTTCTATATCATTAATATTTTTTATTTTGTTTATTCACTTTTCTGAATTTTGAAAAAGATTAATATATTGCCAACTTGAGAGTGGTGATTTAATTGTCTCAATATCTTTCAACCTTGCCTTAATCTCAGTCATTCTATTTAAAGGTCAATAATTACATTATTATTATTATTATTATTATTATTATTATTATTATTATTACTAGCCAAGCTACAACCCTAGTTGGAGAAGCAAGATGCTATAAGTCCAAGGGCTCCAATAGAGAAAAATAGCCCAGTGAGGAAAAGAAATAAGGAAATAAATAAATGATAAGAACAAATTAACAATAAATCATTATAAAAAACGTAACAACGTCAAAACAGATATGTCATATATAAACTATAAAAAGACTCATGTCTGCCTAGTCAACATAAAAAAATTTGCTGCAACTTTGAACTTTTGAAGTTCTACTGATTCAACTACCCGATTAGGAAGATCATTCCACAACTTGGTCACAGCTGGAAAAAAACTTTTAGAATACTGTGTAGTATTGAGCCTCATGATGGAGAAGGCCTGGCTATTAGAATTAACTGCCTGCCTAGTATTACGAACAGGATAGAATTGTCCAGGGAGATCTGGATGTAAAGGATGGTCAGAGTTATGAAAAATGTTATGCAACATGTATAATGAACTAATTGAACGACGGTGCCAAATATTAATATCTTGACTAGGAATAAGAAATTTAATAGACCGTAAGTTTCTGTCCAACAAATTAAGATGAGAATCAGCAGCTGAACACCAGACAAGAGAACAATACTTAAAACAAGGTAGAATGAACGAATTAAAACACTTCTTCAAATAGATTGATCACCGAAAATCTTAAAAGACTTTCTCAATAAGCCAATTTTTTGTGCAATTGAAGAAAACACAGACCTAATGTCTTTCTCAAAAGTAAATTTGCTGTCGAGAATCACACCTAAAATTTTAAAAGAGTCATACAAATTTAAAGAAACATTATCAATACTTTGAGTTTTGTTAGGATTCAACTTCATACCCCATAATTTCCACCATGCACCAATTTTAGCTAAATCTCTATTAAGGGATTCACCAACCCCAGATCTACATTCAGGGGATGGAATTAATGCAATTGATAAATTAAAGATAAACTATATTATGTAATACTGGTGTTGACTAATAAGATCTTATTGTAAGAATATATGCAACATAAATCAAGTTGCATTTATTCCATATGTAGTTTGGATACCCAACATCTAACTACAGTGGAGTATGTGCCATGTACGCTTGCTCTCACTTATGTTATAGCTCTATCAGTTGATAGAGCTATAACGTCCTATCAAAGTTCAAAGCTGAATATAAAAGTAAAAAGCTTCACAGTAGCAACAATTTTTATTCACTTTTTCCATGGCAAATGTCTGCCTTCTAATCTTCCTCACTGAATACTACAGACCGGTCCGTTTTCCATTTACTTCTCCAATATTTGATGTAAGAATTCTGATCTTCTATTGAAAATCTCTCAGATTCTCAAGTCCTCCATATTTTTCCTCTCCAACACACAGCTTTACTCGAACTTTTTCAAATTTCGCACTACTGTACCATCTTCCAATGTCTATAAGACCTTGCTATCTTCACTTTCGCTTTCGTTTCAAAAGTTGTCTCTGCATAGTAAAGAAAATAGCACAATTATAGATTTTGGACCTTGAAACAATTCTGAATTGTTCGATTTGGCTCAGAATTCTTGGACTACTTCTAACTATTATATGTTTTTACTTATATTTAGCTAGATATAGATCTATTTATTTTGTCAACCACCATACTTTTCCCTTCGACATACCCAAAAGAGAATGTCTCACATTGGATTAGAAGGTAACCGGTCCAAAGCCTTTTCCTTTTAGGTTGACAGGTTCATCATAAGTGGCAGTGACAAGGGTCAAGATATTACAATGTTACACAATGTCTGAAGACCAGACAGGAGAACAATACTCGAAACAAGGTAGAATGAAAGAATTAAAACACTTCTTCAGAATAGATTGATCACCGAAAATCTTGAAAGACTTTCTCAATAAGCCAATTCTTTGCGCAATTGAAGAAGACACAAACCTAATGTGTTTCTCAAAAGTAAATTTGCTGTCGAGAATCACACCTAAAATTTTAAGTCATACAATTTTAAGGAAACATTATCAATACTGAGATCCGGATGTTGAGGAGCCACTGCCCTTGACCTACTTACAATCATACTTTGAGTTTTGTTAGGATTCAACTTCATACCCCATAATTTCCACCATGCACTAATTTTAGCTAAATCTCTATTAAGGGATTCACCAACCCCAGATCTACATTCAGGGGATGGAATTGATGCAAAGAGAGTAGCATCATCTGCATATGCAATAAGCTTGTTTTCTAAACCAAACCACATGTCATGTGTATATAGTATGAAAAGTAATGGGCCAAGAACACTACCCTGAGGGACACCGGATATCACATTCCTATACTCACTATGGTGCCCATCAACACCAACTCTTTGAGATCTATCACTTAAACAATCAATAACAATGCTAAGAAACGGCCTACCCACTCCCAACTGTTTGACTTTGAAAACAAGGGCCTCATGATTAACACGGTCAAAGGCAGCACTAAAATCAAGGCCAATCATACGAATTTCCTGACCATAATCAAGGGATTTCTGTACAGCATTGGAGATTGTAAGAAGGGCATCACATGCTCCAAGGCCTTTATGAAAACCAAATTGCAAACTAGGGAATAGATGATTACCTTCAGCAAACCTAATGAGACGTTTTGCCAAAATACGTTCAAAAATTTTAGATAATATGAGAGTTATGGAAATTGGGCGGTAATCAGTTGGACTTGAGCTACCACAAACACATTTACATAAAGGAGTAACATTACCAATTCTCCAACAAGTGCTAAAAGTTCCTCTTCTTGCTAACTTGCGAAAAAATAACAGATAACTTTGGAGCTAAGAAATCTTCAGTCTTTATAAAAAAAACAAAGGAAAAATACCATTTGGGCCTACACCTCCATGAGCATCAAGGTCCATCAACAGAGCTTTAATTTCCCTCGATCGAAAAGCTAAACTAGTTAGTTTAGCCTCAGTAAAACAAGACTGAGGAAGATCAAGTTTTTCATTACTCTGTTTGCATCAATTCCATCCCCTGAATGTAGATCTAGGGTTGGTGAATCCCTTTATAGAGATTTAGCTAGAATTAGTGCATGGTGCAAATTATGGGGTATGAAGTTGAATCCTAACAAAACTCAAAGTATGATTGTAAGTAGGTCAAGGACGGTGGTTCCTCAACATCCGGATCTCAGTATTGATAATGTTTCTTTAAATATGTATGACTCTTTCAAAATTTTAGGTGTGATTCTCGACAGTAAATTTACTTTTGAGAAACATATAAGGTCTGTGTCTTCTTCAATTTCACAAAAAATAGGCTTATTGAGAAAGTCTTTCAAGATTTTCGGTGATCAATCTATTCAGAAGAAGTGTTTTAATTCTTTCATTCTACCTTGTTTTGAGTATTGTTCTCCTGTCTGGTCTTCAGCTGCTGATTCTCATCTTAATTTGTTGGACAGAAACTTACGGTCTATTAAATTTCTTATTCCTGATCTAGATATTAATCTCTGGCACCGTCGTTCAATTAGTTCATTATGCATGTTGCATAAGATTTTTCACAACTCTGACCATCCTTTACATTCAGATCTCCCTGGACAATTCTATCCTGTTCGTAATACTAGGCAGGCAGTTAATTCTAATAGCCAGGCATTCTCCATCACGAGGCTCAATACTACGCAGTACTCTAGAAGTTTTATTCCAGCTGTGACCAAGTTGTGGAATGATCTTCCTAATCGGGTGGTTGAATCAGTAGAACTTCAAAAGTTCAAGGTTGGAGCAAATGCTTTTTTGTTGACCAGGCAGACATAGTCTTTTTATAGTTTATTTATGACATATTTGTTTTTGATGTTGTTGATAGTTTATTATATGACATGTCTGTTTTGACGTTGTTTCTTATTTTAGAATGATTTATTGTTAATTTGTTCTCTTCATTTATTTATTTCCTTATTTCCTTTCCTCACTGGGCTATTTTTCCCTGTTGGAGCCCCTGGGCTTATAGCATCTTGCTTTTCCAACTAGGGTTGTAGCTTGGATAGTAATAATAATAATAATAATACTATCAAAAACATCAGCCAAAAGAGTTGCCTTTTCCTTTGAACAGTGAGTGACTGAGCCATCTGGTTTAAGTAAAGGAGGAACTGTTACATCTACACCAAAGAGTGCAGATTTAAGGGTAGACCACCATTTGTGTTCTTGAGTTGTACCAGAAAGGGTTTCTTTTATGGTTAAATTGTATTCCTTTTCAGTTGAGGCATAAACTCTCTGAGCAAAAGCTCTAAGCTGAGTATAGTTATTCCAGATCAAATCTGATCTGTTACCCTTCCAAAGATGATAGGCCTCCTGCTTCTCAAAATAAGCACGTCTACAATCATCATTGAATCACGGTTTGTCCTTCACTCGGTACCTTAGTACACGAGAAGGGATACGCCTATCAATTATGTTGCCAAGATTCTAATTTAAAGGGACAACAGGATCAACACTACTATATAATTGTGACCAATTCAAGCACAAAAGATCATGCAAAATTGAATTCCAGTCTGCTTGAGATTTCATATAAATTTTACAAGAGTATGATACATCAGGGACAGGCTGCCCAGGCTCTACTACTAATGAAATTAAGGCATGATCAGAATGTCCCGACTGGAGAACCAACCTTACTAGTTATAACGCAAGGGGAGTCAGTGTATACGAGGTCCAAGCAATTACCAGACCTGTGAGTAGCTTCGCTCAGCCTGATTCAGAGGCAAAGTCTAAAGCTCTTAAGCCATGGCGATCGGTAGGAGAGATAGAACTTGACCACTCCCTATGGTGAGCATTAAAATCACCAACAAAGACAAAAGAAGCCTTTCTATCATCTTCTTGTACCTTAGCCATAATGGTAAGAAGACAATCGCAGATAGAATCATCCATGTCTGGATTCCAGTAGATCGAGCACAAATAAAAGTTGTTATGCCTGCCACTAACTTTTATTACCTGAATCTCATGACATCCACATTGATAGCAGGACTTATGAAAAGCAGGGGACTCGGACCTAATATACACCGCCATTCCCTTGGCCCTAGGGATGGCATCACGTTTCAACATTATTGGCTTCTTAAAACCAGTTATAAGGAGCTCAGATGAGTGCCTCATATTAGAAACCAAAGTTTCTGAGCACAAAACAATATCATACTGTCTGGACGCAACTGTAAGGTCTTGAATACTTGCATGAAGACCACGAATATTGCAATACAGTAGACGACATTGACGAAATCTAGGACGTACTGGTCCCGGATTTCGCTCAATGTCTCCAGACAGCATAACAATTAATAGTAATAAAAAAGAGACATCATACTTAAAAACTAGATTAACAAGAAAAATAACAAAAACAACATGTACAGAATTATCAAATAAAGAGATTGATCAAACCCATAGACTATAGTAAAAATTTGGAAAAACTGGTCAACATGGAGGAGCCGATACACCATGTAAGGCCAAATACCCTCCAGGATAGCCACTTCAACTAAAGGTAGGACAGTAAGGATGGTTTTGAGAAGAAAAACAATCAGATAAGGAAAAGACAACCTCTTGATAAACCACCAGGCATCCATGGCCCTTCTATTAAGCCTGCCCAACACACCATTTAAAAAAAAACTAGAGGAAGAGAAAAAAAATAAGATAGAATAGTGTGCCCAAGTGTACCCTCAGGCAAGAGAACTCTAATCCAAGACAGTGGAAGACCATGGTACAGAGGCTATGGCACTACCCAAGACTAGAGAACAATGGTTTAATTTTGGAGTGTCCTTCTCCTAGAAGACCTGCTTACCATAGCTAAAGTCTCTTCTACCCTTACCAAGAGGAAAGTACACTGAGCAATAGCAGTACAGTAATTAACCCCTTGGGTGAAGAAGTGTTTAGTAATCTCATTGCTGTCAGGTGTATGAGGAAAGTCGAGAATCTGTAAAGAATAAACCAGACTATGCGGTGTATGTGTAGGCAAAAAAAAAAAAAAAAAAAAAGCCGTAACCATAGAGAGAGATTCGATTTATTAGTCTGGCCAGTCAAAATATCCAATAACTCTCTAGTGGTAGTATCTCAACGGGCGGCTGGTGCCCAGGCCAACCTACTACCTTCAGTGAAAACTTTCTTTACATCTAAACTTTGACTTTACCACACCTGCTCCTTAGTCATTTGGCCAGGAAAATGGGTGTTCCATTCTTTTTAGGGCTTTATTTTTACCTCTACGCGTTTCCTTTACATCTTCTAATAATCTAAATGGAAAGGATTTCTAATACTAAGAAACAATCTGATACATTATTCCTCCTTTTATACTCCGATGATCCAACTTATAAAAATTAACCAAATTCTGTGGTTCTGATGCTCATCACCCTATTTCTATTCTCTCCTTTGATATACTATGTTCGTAGGGATAATATATTTCTTGAGGTCATAAAAATTAGCTAAATATTTCCCTAATATCGTACATATATTTAATAATCTAAAACACTGGCTAATGAACTGGCCTATTTCTATTTGATATACCGTCTATCTAAGTTGATAAATGCTTGCCTTCCTCATGAATGCAGCTATAAATAGTCGGGGCCCGTCCTAAACTGATGTCTCCAATATATCCCCTCTATTATCATCCTATTGTTTCAAAATATATTGTTCCAGTATTCAAAATTCTCAATAAAATTTTCTTAAGGACCATAATTCAGCTACCTTTTCCCGGATCATCAGTGTAGTTTTACGATCACAAGTTCTGCTAGGCCATCTATGCTGTCTTATTAATATATACTGATATTCTCTATAGGGATTTCAATACTGCTTTTGATATATTTCAGGCATACATGATAACCTGTCTAGATTTTGTCAACCAAGTTTCCCATTTATTTCATAAACCTTGCCTGAAGAGCTTCTTGTAACCTTTTATGCAAAGTTGTTTCAAAAGCCTACCTCTCATATGTTCCCGGTAATATTTGAACATCCTTATTTTACCTCTATTACCCCCAGTCATCTTATTCTTTGTTCTCAGTGTAGAATTGTTTTTTTACGAACTCTAACCTTTGAGAATTTTCGAATGAAGTTCCTTTAGTCTAGTCCTATCCAAGGCACAGTTACTGCTTATCCTTCTGTCTTATCTCCCCTTTCCTATCTTAAGAAATCTATTTGCGTACCTACTTTAATGGCGAGGTTTCCGTTTACAACCATGATAAATATCGCAAGTTTGATTAATATTACAAAAACACCATCGATGTCTGTTTCGATGACAATTACTTACATCAGCCGCTTCATTTCATTCAACCTTGAAAATAACTGTCTACGAAATTAATTCCTGTTATCACAATTTCAGGATGAAGTTTATGGAAGTGAATCATAACGCTTATGCATTAACTTGAAAAACAGAGATTTTAATCCACAAAATATTTATATAAAATAATGATATTTAA
This sequence comes from Palaemon carinicauda, assembly GCF_036898095.1. Classification (NCBI taxonomy): domain Eukaryota; kingdom Metazoa; phylum Arthropoda; class Malacostraca; order Decapoda; family Palaemonidae; genus Palaemon; species Palaemon carinicauda. Next base: position 49,974,110 of record NC_090742.1, read on the forward strand.
ACCTTATTTGCAAGTAATGAACAGAATAATTATTCTATGCTTTCCAATCGAGAGCCGAAGGCCATAATGTGTCAGTAAAGTTAGGATTTCATAAACAAGTTAGGTAAAATTCCCCACATCTAAGTATTAAGCTTTCTAAAACTGAATGTAGTTAATTACTAAACCTAAAATAAGACTTGGAAGAATCTTACACAAGTGAGAGTACGTTTTGTAAGGATTTCAAAATCGTTTAGTGTGCTTAAAAATTACATATATAGCGATAATCCTAAACTTCTGACTTGCCATGTTTGTCTGTATCTAAATTTAATTTTGATATTCGTTCATGAATATATTACTTGAAAAACGATGCTAGAGAAAAATAATATTACTGGGAATTAATATTCCTACAATAAAACGATGGATATTGGAGTTTTAAATGGGTTTCTATTACTTCCAATGACAAACCAGAACACTGTTTTCGTAGATGTTTCAAATATTTCCTGGTCTCTTCTCTATCTTGAAAACTACGTAAAATTAAGAGGCAAAATCTTTCGATGTTAACAATTTATGGTCCTTCACCTTTTTTTGCTACAACCACAGGAATGAAATTAACTGAACTCACAATTGGATACTGATAGTTAAGAATCAAATTACGTCACCTCCCGAGGATACTTATTAAAGTAAATTGAGTTTCTGTTGCGGCATCGAATGTAGTAACAAGGAAAAATGTTAACGCAAATGTAGTATATGATTGAATGTAAAGAGCGAATAAGCAAAATAACACAAACGATATGTCACATCAAAAATTTTAATAAATTTACCTACTGTGTATTTAAACAGAACTGGGCTAAACAAAATACAGTGTAAGCTACAAGGACACTCAAAAGCAAAAAGAAAGCAATATGAACGTAACGAGACCAAATGTACGGTATGTGCAGCAATAACCAGGTAGTTGTTGAGCAAATCTATAACAGCTAATTAGATGGGAAGGTAATATTTTGGACCCGTAAAATGGCAAATACTAGTCTAAAAGGAACAATCTAACAATTGGCAGTAATTCGTGAGATAATAAGACTCACTCTATGAGAATGCAAGGTGGAAGTTGCAAATAGGGACCTATTACCAAAGGAATCAAACATGTCTTTGACAATGACTAAATAAGAGCCTCTAACTTTGAACACATTGCTCAAACCTACGAGACTAAACCAAGTGACAATGAACTAAGAAAGAATATTTAAGTTGTTACTATACGAGTGGAATGAATGAGATAAATAAATAAATAAATGCATCACTGAACACAAATTTTAGAGCGAAACCAAGGCAACGATCTATTACTTGGCACATTACACTAATCGGATCAAGCAACTGATCTCCCAACAAACATGTAAATCTAGATATATATTCAAAGCTTAAAACACCCAGTAGAACTGGAAGTATGAAACACACACAAAATAAGAATCCACATATACGAATATAGCGCTAAACAAACATCTGGTTCACTTGTAATTATAAAATAAGGGGGGGGGGGACACGGAGGTAAAGCGGAGGAGACTATACAAAACCGGGAAGAGCAAAGCGAACTACATGGAAATAACGCTAGAAACATTAATCATGTATGTTAAAATGAACAGGACACATTGCAACATCTGTTAGTAAGAATAACTTGAATTGGAACTCAATATTTGGCACATTAGGTCAGAGTATCCGAGAAGATTGACAAGTCATCGAATTTATATAGCAAACCCTTACGAATGAGCCTCGAGATATTTTGAGCAGCTCTCTGAGATTAAGGCAAGGTATGTAAATAAAATACTTTGAAAATTTAACCTTCATACCAAAAGTGGTGATAAAAATGCAAACCTTACCATCTCTTAACAATCATAAAAGAAAAGCTTATTGTTTTCTACAGGAAACTACAAGTTACTGTCACAGTCCATGGACTGTGGCATTTTTGGGGAAAATTATCAATAACATGATAGATTATATTTCTAAATTATGTATTAGCATTACAGGATTAACCCTCAAAATTAGGTGGTCGTCACCATCATGCTTCGCGTAAAATATAACTTTTATTTTATGCGATACGATAATCGTACGGCGAATTTCT
>NC_090742.1:49981195-50021195 GCF_036898095.1 Palaemon carinicauda
GGGTTGGTTCTGACCGTTTTCTCTGATATTGTCGGATTAACTCTTAAACCGGACTTTTGAATCTTCTCTGCTTTTTCTTTGGTTGGATATCTGGAATGGGTTCAGAGATAGGTATCAGGAAATAATCATCTTTACAGGATCCAAAATCTTGTATGTAAATTCCAACTGTACTATGAACTGATCCAGCTCCATAAACATCAGACACCAGCTGATCAAAGTTGTTCCAGTTGCCATGAAACACTGCTCCTTCGGGCTGATCTTTAGCCACATCACTGTTTCTGAAACACTTTCAACTATGGATTTGCTAGGGATGTTTCCAATTCAAGAGAATAAGTATAGGACTCACAATAACCTAGTTTGTTTAGGAGAGTAGTTAATTGTTTAGATTTGAAGAGATAGTGGAGTGTCATACATAGTAGGATATGCTTTTTCATCTTCCACTGTCCACCCGTTGCTGTTTTACATATATTTTGACTAACTGATAGTACTAATACTCTTTCTCGATCTGGTGAGTCCCTCTTAATACAAATTAATGTAAACACAGATTGTAGAATATAAGCAGGAATTTCCTCTAGTGGATAAGAAACCTCACTTGATTTGGTGGGCCACAGGTGTCTTGGTTTCTTTGAAAGCATTGAGTAATCTAGTGTGAAGCTCAAGACTAACTATTTTTATCCAGTGTTTATCTCCTAAATCATAAGCAGAAAGAATAAATGTTTTCGATGATTCTAAAGATCTATAAAATATTAGTGTGTCTTTATATGGGGGTGATGAGAAGTCGATGCAGTCCTTCAGGTCAGAACAGTGTTCAATCTTCAACCTGAGATTGACCAGTTATACCACAAGGTTGTTCATTATTGTTATTGTTATATAGATTCTCCTTATAGACATTTCTAAGATAGCAAAGTTTTAGAACCTGACCTTTTTTAATAACTTTATAAAATCTTACAAATGCAAAAATTATTCATTCTTACATCTTTTCTTGTCTGGTGCTTCCCCAATTTCTGTGATGGTGTAACGCTGCTTAGATATTTGTCTTATTAAATACTGTTTGTACTCATGAAATTGGGCCTCCCTTGCATGGTAAATTTTCATAATTTAGTTCAATTTCCTTTTTTTCAATGTTTTCATAGGCATCTGAATAGAATTTCTGCAGGCTATGTCTATTACCTGAGACCTTCTTTACCTTGTCACCTTTGCAAACTATACAGTATTTACCAAATAGCACTGTATATCATCTTTTTATTGACAGCTTGTTCTCTTAAATTCAGCATTTGTTTTTATGCTTGAATGTGCGGCGAAAAAATCGAAAAAATTCTCGTCAATAACTTCCATGATAAACACGTAAATAAATAAATGAAAAAAATAAATAAGAAAAATAATCAATATCAACTTCTAACTACATATGAACAAATAGCTTTAAATTTTCTATAAAATAAAAAAAAATATAGGCATTTTATCCTTTATAATAACCTTGGAAATTGTCAGGAGAAAGAAGCATCCTTTAATTATTTGGATTTATCAGTTTGAAACGGATAAGTTTTGGTTTATATTTCAGTATAACGTGAACTTTGGCTATAAGAAATCTCAACATAGGCTAAAATGAAAGCGTATGTAACAAGGAAGTATTTATAATGAACATGTAATTATAGATTAGTCAATTTTTTCCTGCGAGGAATTCGTTTGTAGAAAGAAATATGTTAAAACCAAGATTTTTTTCTGGTTTGTCAGTGTACATTTTGTACTACTTTCAAAATATATATTATACTATTGTATTTTTTGCTCTTTACATATTTTCTTGATATATTGCAATAGTCCCTGCAAAATTTCATGAAAGTCTGAATATTTTTGAATGCCCATATAAGGCTTCATGTAAATTTATGTGAGGCAGAGTTGAGCTTAGTGTGAAATGAGGTTTTTTGGCCGCTATGAGAAAACGGCCCCGAGTCAAGTGTGGTCGCTATGTTCTTGACATAGCACAAGACATACGTTATTAGGACATATGAGTTAAAAAAAAAAAAAAGTTATCAGAAAACATCCTGAGGGGTGGTCCTACCACCCGGCCTATATTACTTGCACCAAATGAATAGTTTCTTGGGGAATATGTTTCATAAATCCTCATGTGAATGAATAATCTTAGTTGATTTCGAGAACATGGAAATATTATCTATGATAATAAGCTATCTAGGAAATTTGTGTATTTATTCTCATTACTAGTAGTAATAGTAACGGTATTCACAGTAGTAGGAGTAGCGTCAGTGGTAGTAGTTCTATTGTAATTACACATTACTAGTAGTTATTACTAATTTTATCAGAAGTATTGATATCATCATCATCATCATCACTTTTCATATCACTATTATAATTATCAAAACTGAATATAGACACATGCAGGTAAAACGTTCCCTTGTTAATTCGCTCCTGTTAACTTTGAAATTTTCATAAAGAGGGGATTTTAACGATTTAGATTGAGACAGCTTATAGTACGATACAAATACGGAATTACGGTACATTATTTTATACCGTACTGTACGGTACGAATCTACGGTAGAGTACGAAGTACGGAAAACATTCCGTACCATGCCATACTACCAACCTTGCCGGGAAGATCTGAATGCAAAGGATGGTCAGAATGATGAACTATCGTATGAAATATGCATAAGGAAATATTTGAACGATGGTGGCAGAGATTAATATCACGATCAAAAATAAAAAATTCAATAGACCGCAAATTTCAATAAAACAAAGAGAAGAGAGTCAGCAGCAAAAGACTAGACGGGAGAACAATACTCGAAACAAGGTAGAATCAAAGAAAAAAAAATTCTGAATATACTGATCACCGAAAATCTTAAGACTTTGTCAATTAGCTAATTTCTGTGCAATTGAAAACGAAACAGATTGAGTGTGTTTCTTAAAGGTAAATTTGCAATCGAGAATCAAAACTAAAAATTCAAAGGAGTTATATATAGTTAGAGAATCATTATCAATGCAGAGATCTCGATGTTGAGGAGCCACTGTCATAGACCTACTTCCTTTGGGTTTCGTGGGGCTTAACTTCATGCCCCATAATTTGGACCATGCAGTAATTTCAGTATATGTTGTTAATTAAGTTATCTTTTATATGATGGATAGCTATCAAAGAAAATTAGTTATAGGCTTATTTTGTCATTGATTCTGCATTACGTGATGGTTTCAAATAGGCTAATGGTGGTTTTCAAAAGGATGTCACAGAAAAATCAGTATTATGCCTATTTTGTATCTCTACATTTCGTGATGGATCGTTTCAATTTGGATAGGCTACTTTTATTTCTAGAGTTTTTTTTCTACCACAGTGTGCTATGTTAGCATTCATGTTTAAATAGCATTAATTGTTTGTTTCGTAATTGATTACACGATTTGCCTATATGAATACTGATGAGAATTCAGGTTTTACCATCCAATTTTAGGTTCTTTTTATGAAAAAAATCAGAATTAGCCCCCCCCCCTTTTTTTTTTTTTGGTTAATTCTGCATTGTGTTGGTTTGAAATAGGCTAATATTTGTTTGAAGTAGAAAGCTCAAGAAAACTCAGAAATAGGCCTACTGTGTTCAAATAAGCCTATTCCTCCTCATCTTATACGCAATTATTTCCAATACGTCAATAATAACCCAAAGAATAATATATCTAAACTATCTGTGCCGTCTGAAGATTTTCCACGGCATAGTTCCTAAAACATCGGAGTAAATAAAAAGCGCAAGGACAAGAAAGAGAGCTGAGAGAGGCCGTTGCCTTTCTCTTCAATATATTGCTTCATTATTAAGGAATTCAAAGACATACAATATCCTATTTGTTTGTGTAAGAAGGAGACAAGGCGAAGATATTGGGTAAGGAAAAATTTGTTGCTGCAATACTAAAACACACTAGCATGATACAAATCGACGCTAAACTTTTTTTGTAACAGTAGTACACACAATGGGAAAAATAATGGAAATAAGTTATAAGATTAATTACCTAAGTTATAAATGTTTAAACAGAAAAACAAGAAACCTCCCTACGTCCCCGTCCAATATCAGAAAAGAATATTCATAAATTTAATGCATTTAACATTGTGGGATACATTATTCTAGGGGAAAACTAGATATTCACACAAAATGAAATATATAAATATATATATATATATATATATATATATATATATATATATATATATATATATAATATATATATATATATATATATATATATATATATATATATATATATATATAATCCATGAATTGAATGGCAATAAAAAATTTATTTTTAAAAGGAATTTCATGTAAATGTACGATAGGAAAACCAAATTATTTAATTTAGTTGGATGTCCCAAATCATATATTTCTAAGAATAAAAAATACAATAGGTGCTTTACTGCATGCTGAACTGTCTGTTTGATTTTTAACCATATCTAATTAATTGAATTTGCTATGATAGGTTATTTATTATTTAAGACTATACTGTAAATCAACCGCCCCCCCCCAAAAAAAAAAAAAAAAAAGAACTTAGTTACCAAGTCTGTGATTATGAAATTTAATATATTTACAGCGTATTAAGAGCTAAAATATGATGTCTTATTAAATGCTTCAAACATTCTGTTTTGTAATGATATTTTTATGCGAGTCGATTCAGAATTATGTAGTCGGTTTCGAACAATAAACAACAAATGTTAAACAGAAATATATATTGTGTATTTGCTTCATTTTAACTAAAATGACGACCTTCAACACAAACCACAAATTATTCGTTAAAGGATTATCATGAAATCATTTCTTAACTGATGGTGGTGTATTTTCACACTTATATACACACTCTTCTGAATTAAAGTAGACTTGTCTTATTAGTACAGAAGATCACAGAAATTTTTGAGAGGAATCGTGCAAATGATGAAACAATAATAAAATATGACACACTTGTTCTCAAACTGATACTAATTAAATCTGGCCGGTTGGCCAATTAAAAATACAAGATGGCCGCAAAGTTAGTCGTCTGGAGTTGTTTTCCTTAGAAGTATTTGTAGTTGTTCGATTTGCTTGATCTAGATATAGCTTCCTGTGTTTATAGGTAGTAGGTTGGCCAGGGCACCAGCCACCCGTTGAGATACTACCACTAGAGAGTTATGGGGTCTTTTGACTGGCCAGACAGTATTGCATTTAATCCTTTTCTCTGGTTACTGTTCATTTTCCCTTTGCCTAAACACACTGAATTAAATTGGCCTATTTTTTACATATTCACCTCTGTCTTCATACACCTAACAACACAGATTACCAAACAATTCTTTTTCACCCAAGGGGTTACTGCACTGTAATTGTTCAGTGGCCACTTTCCTCTTGGTAAGGGTAGAAGAGACTCTTTAGCTATGGTAAGCAGCTCTTCTAGGAGAAGGACACTCCAAAATCAAACCATTGTTCTCTAGTCTTGGGTAATGTCATAACCTCTGTACCATGGTCTTCCACTGTCTTGGGTTAGAGTTCTCTTTCTTGAGGGTACACTCGAGCACACTACTCTTCTTTCTTATTTCTCTTCTTCTTGTTTTGTTAAAGTTTTTATAGTTATGTTAGATATTTATTTTGACTCTTCTTAAAATATTTTATTTTCCTTTTTCCTTTCCTCACTGGGCTATTTTCCCTGTTGGAGCCCCTGGGCCTATAGAATCCTGCTTTTCCATCTAGGGTTGTAGCTTAGCATGTAATAATAATAATAATAATAATAATACTGAAGTACATTTTAATTTTTATAAATTAAATTGACACATTTTTCAAGATTTTAAGGTTCATAAAGCAGTGTCATATATTTTAGATTGTAATGTTTTTTTTTTTCTTTTTAAATGGCCACCAGATTGTCCATTTTCCATTTCTTAAGCTTTGCACCACATTGTTCAAACTTTTTATAAATCAAAATGATACACATTCTCCAGGATTTTAATGTTTATATAGCAAAGAGTCATATCTTTCAAGATTGTGCCTTTTTTTTTTTTTTTTAATGTCCAGCAGATTGTCCACTTTTCACTTCGGACGGTTTGCACCACATTTTTCAAACTATCCCACTGGTTCTTCAGATGCTATTGCTCACACACATACAACTACAGAATGATGTGCAGGGGAGCGCGAACTGTAACCACTTGCATCATCCTTTCCAGCCTTTCTAACAAAAACTCTTTGTCAATTCCCGACAAAATATCTGCCATGTTTCTCGTTTCTGTATCCATCGTAATTCAGCAGGACTGTTTGTGTCTGTATTGGATCAGGATTAATCCTGGATTGGATATGGTTACCTGTTCCCAGACGATCCCAGCTGATAGGCCACGCGTTTTGCGCGCTCTACGAGGGTTGTCTGTGTTAGTGGAATTGAGTTCTATGGCCTCTGCTTGCAGGCAAGTAGATATAGTCTTGCTTCATCCACACTACCAGCTGGCTGAAATAAATACAGGTTTCAGAAAAATCATCAAACACTTTCAAAGTCTGCCATGCAATTTCCCCCCTTTCCCGTGAAGGCAGGCACAATGTCACAGCCAGTGAATGCAGGAAAATATGGGATCTCTCTACCTTTCTGAAATCCTACTGCAGAAACTACCCCATGGACTGGAATCCATCAAATTTTGGCTACTTGGCCGAAGGCAATCCCCCTTTTTCTTGAGACCTAATTCTCGTAATGATGGCAGCCCTGATATTGCTCTGACTAGTATGTCCATGTCATTGGTCTTAGAGATAATAGACTTTCTTCATCAGTTGTTGCATCCCTGGCATGTACAGATAATTGATTGTCGACTTCCTCATAGCAACATGGGAACACTGCATCCAGAGATATCATTATGTTGCTAATAACATCATCTCCATATATGACTATGACCGTGATTGTCATCTCTGCTTTACTTGTTCCTGTCATTCTCCTTGTGCTTTTCTTTTCAACCTCGTCTCGAATTTCATACTTGACTTCTTGTATACATCAAAGACCCTGTCCATCAGCTTGTACATGGCATCATAATATTCAACTTTTGAGATTATGTCTTCTTTAGCACATCCATAAAAAATATTTTTGAGGTATGTGGAAGTAAGGCATTAATAAATGGTGATCCATTAATAATGGTTACATTTACCTTTTGTTCTCTGTCTGGGATGTTTACTTGAACTTCAAGCTGTATTTTCTGACATGCATAACGCTTGCCATTGTCATCTAGAGATGCAGGGTGTGACTGACTTTCGTGCTTGAAGAATTGTTGTAAATCACACTGGCTGTTATGGTAGAAGATGAGCAGTCGTGAGAATAACTGACAGTGGTCTTTGTGGAATTGCTCCTTAGAAATAATCACAGCCTGTTCTTGCGTGAAAAAGAAATGGGGGTTTTCTTAATTAGATGATAGAAAGGACTGTCACCATCGTACTCTAACCCTTCCATGAATGATTTGAAATATTCTTTTCCTAATCAGGGATGTGTGGATACAATTTCAGTTAGAGTTGGGTGTGCAGTGTTCTTCATGTCTAGCACCAGCAGGTCAGCTGATTCCTCTTGGAATTGGCTGCTCATTTCCTGCATCACTGCAGAGAGTGATTTCACATTTTAAAAGAAAGATTTGTGGACATTTAGTGTCTGCTACTGAAGGTGGCATCTTTCATACCAAGCATGGCCTCGTATTTAGCTATAGTCTGTCTCATCCTAGCTGGCAACTGGAGCCGAACCCTGGTTTGAAAGCTCATCGGTGATTGGCCATTGGTTCAGGTAGACTCCCCTGCTGCTGAACGACGACGAAGCAAAACATTGTCTATGTCTGTGGTACATGATGTTCATTTTTGCTTTATACCTCACTTAGTTTCCATAATATCTACCTGGTTCTTTGGTCACACACAGATTAAGGTAGATGATGAGTATTACCTTGAAAAAAATATCCATATCTTGAAAAAAAAAAATACGAAAAATACAAGTTGAAGTGAAACGAGCACTGAAAAACACTTCATACAACATTTTTATATGCTACTTTTTACCTACAAATGTTATGCAAATGTAAATGAAAATAGGTGGATCTTGTAGAAAACATCCTGTTGACTCTCATGAACCTAAGAAAATAATGCAAGGAAGGAAAATAATGGTGAAATACTTGGCTTTGTACAGCAATATCATTGCAAATTTTAGTGACGTTTTGTCAATGCTGAAAGAGACAGACAGAGAGGGTGGAGAGAGAGAGAATAACAGTGGAACACATAAGCTCGGAAATCAGATGCACCTGGAGTGTCAAGTGTTTTTGCAGTAATTTTTTTTACATTAAAATGAACTTCCCAGCATTAATCTCTATCTTTTCTATAGTGTAAGATCCCCATGACAAGAAGAATGGTTATTCCTACATTATTCTACCCTTTTGTATGAAAAAGTCAGCATATAATTGGGAGTGGTATAAAGATTCTCAGGTGATTGCTTCACTTCAATTTGCATTTTAAAATTTATTTCAGTCAATGTGGATATTTTTTCAGCAAAATTATAGTCTTTCATTATTAATCATTCTGTTACCAAAGAACCAAGTAGATATGATGCGAAATAAGTGAGCTACGAAAGAAAAAATAAAAACTTCTTGTGATGAATAACGGAATATTTTGATGACGACGGGTGATCGTTGGTCAGAGAAGGGGGAGGATGACTGAACCAACAGCCAATCAGCGACAAGCTTTCGAACCGTGGTTCAGCTCCAAGTGCCAGCTAGGATGAAACAGACTTTAGTAGACTATCAACTTATGGTCTTGCAGCCATTCACATACAAAGTGCAGACAATATCTGTTAACCCAATTACTCCTCCGTCACTTTTGATCACTACGTTATTTTGCTCATGTGGTTAATCTATCACTTGGACAAAGAAGCCTCTTCTAGACTTTTGAGTGACAAAGTTCCGTGTATGAAAATCCCTGGTAACATCTGAATATTGACGATCAAGTGACATCATATTTCTAAGGTGAACTGGAATACTTAATGCATAAGTGACAAAGTTATTTGCAAAGAAGTAGGTCACCAGTTCTGAAACTTTTTCACAGTACAAGTTGAAGTCACCCTCTCTGAAGGAGCAAATCAGGGTGAATATGGTGAGTCCCAAGCCAAGGACCAGATTCCTATGTTATTCACACCAGTCCTCAAAGGTTTTATCTGATATGCCAGACTCTTCAGAAGAGTAATCTTGGAGTACATTTTTTCATAAGCTTGTACAAGCTGCATACAGTGCTCTGATGTGCTTATCTTGTCCAGGTGACACTGGATGCCGACAGGTAAGACAGCTGCACCACATGAGGCCATCTCTGGTTCCATAATGGCAATGGTTCAGCCGATGCAATATAGTAAAGTTCCTGTTGATCCCAGTGCAGGCATTCATGAAGTTTACCGAACATGATCACAAACTTGTCCTCAATATTAAGGCCATATCCATTGCATTTGTTTGACCATAGCATACAATGGTTCGTCAGCAGCCATCACTGGTATCTGCCCTGGATTCAGGAAAGATATTGCATGACGGAACTTCATCATTGCATGTTTCATCGCTGCAACAGAATGACCATGCTCTCGATACAAGAGGCCTCATTGCGGAAAAGTTCACTTCAAATGGTAGCTCCGCTTCTGCGTAGCATGGTGGGCTGACCATGTGATGCTGACTGTATTAACCACAGTGAAGATACTTCCTCCGACCAAGAATATTCTTCTTTCTAGTATGACAAAATTGAATATGGTCTTGGTAAGGATTGGCATTATACTGGAGGAGGATTGGTATTTTGGGTGATATATGCTGATCGAATATTCGTACATGTTTTCAGAAGCTCTTGAATTTTCTTGACCTTCATTTCTGAGGCTTGCATTCATCACCAGCATTTTAGTGCTTTGGTGTGGGAAAATAGACAAACTTGTACCATTGTTAGGAATAATCTCTCAAAGAAAAGATTATTACGTATGTCTTGAGAGCTTAAAATTATTACAGTGACACGATTAGTAATATTATTTATATTCATTATTTTCATCATTAAGTTATTGTTATATAATTGTTTAGTCATATAAATATCTGTAACATAAACGAATAGTGATTTCTAATGAATCTACAGTGATCCAACCAAATCTGATATCGAGTACTTTTATCATGGCACGTGAAAAATCTACTATGATGTGGGACATCTAAAATTCTTTATCAGGTTCTAGAAAAACCATGCTACGTGGAGTTTAAAAAAGAAGTGGCGCAATTTCAAATGAATCTTGATTCCGAAAGTATGTTTTATTTTAGTAAATAGTAGTGTTTTTGTGAAAGTATTTCCATTAGGTGAATAGGAATATTTTTAGTTACCTCCTATAATACTATAAAAACATAAGTTCTTGCATTACAAAGATCCTTACGAGATTATTTTGAGAATGAGGTTTTGCGAGGTATCACATAATACAGCTACATAATACAGACACAAGAGAGGTTATACATACAGTGAGTTTTGCATCACAGGAGCACACCACCCTGACAGTATTCAACGTTTGGAATGCTGTCCAAAGTTAAGTCTTCCTTCGACTACTAATACCTCTGTTATTTAGTACATCTCTGATCTCGATAATTATCTGTATTGTGTTTGAATTACTCACATATTAATATAATTGTCGAAACCGAGTACCTTTTTTTAAGTTTGAATTGCTTTTGGTACTTGAGTGTTACTATAACTGTCTAAGCTTAGTACCATTCATTGTTTGAATTGCTTTAAAGAGTCTGTGTTAAGAACTTTGCATAATCGCTGATTTGTCACTTCTAATTAATAAACCTAAACTTTTATGTAACCTTCTGTTAATATTAAGTTGTGTATTAGTTTGTTGATCAAAATGAATGATATAATTTTGACCCGTGCTCTACCTGTATCTGCAGATAAGCGTCTTTTGTATTTCTGTAACTGAACATGATACTATTAAGATTTCTCACGATTATGGATCGATATGTAAAAATCATGATTACGTACAATATATAAAGTAAATACTACTTGATACCACTTTACTACACTAAGTGACATTTTTGTAAAAAAATGTATATTCTCTTTAGATATGTTTTCAAATTATATTTCTGTACGTCATCTGTATTATTTAATCTTTCGAATTTTTTTGTAGAACTCTGTTACCACGTCAAATCTGGCCATTATTACTCTTAAAACCACTTAAGTCTGACATAAAAGAACTCTATGTTAGAATATTTCTGATAAATGATTCTTCAGATTGATTTTCTTAATTTTAAAATGACAAAAATCTATCAATCATGGAACAATGTTTGAGATGAGGTCGCAGTTGGATTATAATTTATGTTGTCCACTACTACAATTAAGAACAACTACTTTCTCAACACTAGGAGACAGATTACCCCATCGTCAACATACTGTGCAACAGTTGCTTCTCAAAGCTTTGCTGATATTACTAGGATCCTGTCATATATGCTGAGCCGATTCTTATATAATATTTCAATGATTTGTCTCCTCATCTTGGCAAACACATACAGGCCCATGTAGACTGAAAAATATATATTACACTATATGGAATACCCGATATAGAAAGGTTAGAATTTGATGCTCCATGCTGGACTGCGGACTTGATGTCTGCATTATGTTAAATCATGCATAAAAAATGATGGTGGTTGTATGTCTGTGCCATGAAAGGTGCTGCAGAAATTTGATCTATGATGGAGCAGGGTTTGTCTTGTTATCTCAGCATTTTCACTAGATGAATCAGCACTTCAATGTACTTGGATGCTTGTGAGATTGATCGAGCCTAAATCATTTTCACAAGCCAGCAGAATTTCCTGTCCTATGCAATGAGTTTGCCACTTAAAAATGTGAAAAAGTAAGTGGTCCCTCAGACTAGTAGAATGAACATCAGACGATGCAACATCAAGCTGTTCAAATCTCTGCTTGTAAGGCATGGTCAAGTCACCAAGCTTGAAAGTGAGTGAATCTCTACCCTCTCTGGCACTTTTATTCTCACCAATGTAGGTGACTAGTTGGGAGGAAGCTCCTGGATATGCTCCCTTGTTGTGCTCTAGTGTTTTCTCTTGTTATCAAAGGCTTTTTAATAGTCCAGAAATGCCATCAAGAGTGGATTTCTATATTCTACATATTGCTGTACCACATGTCTTAAAATGAAAATTTGGTCAGTACAACTTATAACCTTTTTTAAATCCTGCAAGTTCATCTCTCAGCTTTTCATCAATCTTTCTTTCTAGTCTCTTTAGAATGAGCAAACTATATATTTTCATGACAACTGACGTAAGTGTGATGCCTCTGTAATTATTGCAATATGTCAGGTCTCCCCCCCCCCCCTTTCTTTTTGCCCTTTTCACCAACACTACTAGCTCCTATTCATCAGGTTTTACCTCTTCACACAACATTCTACAAAACAATCTCGTAAGTATTCTGGGAGTCACTTCATTTTCGGCCCATATCATCTCAGCAGTTATTCAGTCGTATCCAAGGGCTTCCCATCTCTTGAGTTTTTTAATGATAGCTTCGACTTCCAACACACTGAATTTATTCATGGGCACATCAAGATCTTCCTCAGCTTCAGGTATATCAATCAAATTATTCCCTTCATATCTCCTATTCATGACCTCACTAAAGTGTTTCATCTAACGTTGCCTTTCTTCATCTTCTGTTGTTATAACAAATGCATCTCTCTTTTTAATGGGTATATGCTTCTTATTCTTTGCCCCAGTAAAGACTTCGTTAATAATTCTGTGAGCAATTTTTACACCATAGCCAGTCCCTAAATTCATAGCTTTGTCAGCCTCGTCTGCTTTCCTGTCTAAATATTCTCTCCAGTTATTCCTGACTTTTATTTTGACTTCACTATGTATAAAGTATTCTCTACCTCGTAATTTGCCTTACTTCCTCGAAAACTTTCAACAACAAATTTGTCTTTTTCTCTTTTTTATAGTATCCCAAGTATCGTTTGATATCCATGGTTTTCTTCTTGTAACTGCATGTCCCAAAACTTCACTACCAACTGATTGTATTAATATGTGTTCTTAATATCCCATCATTCTTCATTAATTGTCTGTTCTTTGTCTCTTAAAGTTTCTAAGACTGCAAATCGATTCCTACAATCAATTCCAAAGGTTTCTCTGTGCTCATCTACTAGAAGCTTAGTAGTATCAAACCTAGATATTCTATCTGCATTTCTGTTGGGTGCTTTCCGTTTTAATGTCAGTGTGGTAATGAGGAGCTGGTGATCATTACCAATATCTGCACCTCTACAGCTTTTTACATTTCTGATGTCCTTGTTCTTAAAAAGAGTACCCCCAATAACAAGATTATGTGTTGAACAGAAACTTATAAAGTGTGCCCAATTTTCATTTGCAATTTCGCCAAAACTCTCAACACCCATCACATTTTCTATCCCTTGATTTTTCCTTCTAACTTTAGCACTGAAGTCACCAATCAAAATTTTCATATCGCTCTCCGGGATGCATAGCAAACTATAATACTCATATTGCACTGCTTTGATTTAAACTTTGCAAGGAACAATCTACTATTTACACTTCTCCATTCCATTAATGCCTTTTCTGCTTCTGGTGACATCTTCCAACTTCATCTGTTATTCCTGAGTGTGTATATATATATATATATATATATATATATATATATATATATATATATATATATATATATATATGCATATATATATATATATATATATATATATATATATATATATGCCTTGATCTAAGATTTCTTTACTAATCCCTTTAAAACGTGTTTCACTTAGGCCAAGATATCCAAACTATATTTCATAAATTCATTCTCCACATGGTGTAACTTCCCAATCTGATGCATGGTTCTAACATTGCAAGTACCTATTTTCAATTTCTCTTTAGTGTTTATAAACTGGGAGATTCTTAGCACCCTGCTATGCCTGGGACTGGGGAACATTCTGTCATTTTTGCTTTCTATAGGCTGACTAAATCCATAGAGGATTCATTGACTAAATTCATCAATAGGATAGCTAGTTCCTTGTGATGCACAGTGCCTATCTAACTAAGGTAAGTGACCCCTGCCAGTCCATACTAATTCCTGTAAGATCATCCAGCAAGCATCAGGAGTAAAAGCCAAAAAGACATCTTGTCTATTGTCTTGAAACACAATCCGTCACCCTGCTGCTAGTGATTTTATCCAACAAGTTGCTCATATGCTTATATAACCGTTTGCAAACATAGATTGTTAAGATATACCACCTAGCACATTAAATCTGACTTCATTAATTAAAAAAATTCGCATTGATGACTTATTGGATTTCATATAGGGTATCTTAAATTCTTTGGAGAATCAATTCTCAAACAATACTGGTACCAAACTCATTTGTGTATCAAAAAGTTTAAGTTTAGCTATAATGGAGATATCTATTGTGGTGGAATGTAAAAACACAAACCATACACCTATAAATTTAACTTACTGACAATAGTCTCTAGAATACAAACTTTCCCCTTACTTTATTAGCAACTGGACTCTTAGACAGAAATATATTTAAACTAAACATAATCCTAAATACCATATCCTTAATTGTAACACCAGTCAAAACATACCTTAGACAAACTTAAATATTTATAGACTAGTTGAACTCTGGAAAGATATTGTTTATGATATCAGCAATATCCTTCGTTGATGTGGTCACTATCACGTAGTTCACTGCAATGTTGCTACATTTAACATCCTATTTAAGAAGGCGGCTACAGGATAGCTGTGTCTTTTCAATTGTAGTT
This sequence comes from Palaemon carinicauda, assembly GCF_036898095.1. Taxonomy (NCBI): domain Eukaryota; kingdom Metazoa; phylum Arthropoda; class Malacostraca; order Decapoda; family Palaemonidae; genus Palaemon; species Palaemon carinicauda. Next base: position 49,995,939 of record NC_090742.1, read on the forward strand.
ATTACCATGGAATTTAGCAGGAACAGAGAAACTATGTGGCCATTAATCCCTGAAATTTTCATTTGGATGTGTGAATTATTCTAGGAACAATTTACTCCACCGCTAAAAATAACCATTCAACCCATACCGAAATAAACGTTTCCTATGCCATATATCTACATGAAAATTGGTATGGACAAAATAAAGATCCATCCAATAAAACCCTGAAAATTTCATTTAGATATGTGAATTATTCTACGAGTAATTTACGTCGTTTATGAACAAAAGTGCCTGCCAGGGCATGCCTAGAGCAGGTATGAACATGAAAATTGACAGAAACAGAGCTATTATATGCCTAAATAATCCCTTAAAATTTCATTGGAATATATTTATTGGTATAGCACCCCACCTCACCCCAGCTCTGAAATCTAAGGTTAGGGAATGACGGGGCTACGGGCTGGGTGGGATATCTTCAAGAAAATTTTGGCATTTCATATAAGGTCTTGAAAGAATAAATATATATATATATACATATATATATATATATATATATATATATATATATGTTTACACACTTACAATATATATATACTGTATATATATATATATATATATATATATATATATATATATATATATGTTTACACACTTACAATATATATATACTGTATATATATATATATATATATATATATATATATATATATACACACACACACATATATATATATGTATATATATATATATATATATATATATATATATATATATATATATATATATATATTGTAAGTGTATAAACATACACGTCACGTCGCCCACACTCTAGATTGAAATGTCTAAAAATGTCACAGCTTCCTAGTCCAATAGTGACACTGCAGTCTATTTTATGGAATAGTCTATTCAACATTCTATGTCCGGTCCTGGTCATGGCAATCAACATCATTAGTCTTTCAAGAATAATTCGAATCAATAATTTCTGTAGAGAGCAAAAGTCGTCATCAATCCTTACAATGTTGCTAGCCTTTCCGAGTCTGTAATTGTGTCTTTTTCATTTGGAATACCATTATCAACTTCCAAACAAAGAAGAGAGAAGTACTCTTATTACAATAGGTTGAAAAACAAAGATAGAAAGAAAGACAATTACAAGCACTCCTAGCTAACTATAGTATCACACTATGATAGAAAATAAACAACAGTGACCTGTCATATCATTCTAAACCACACAAAGTGTACCACCCGTGTCACACGAGCGTACATATTAACGACATTTCACTTTTTTTAATATACTATCCTTTGTATCTTCACTCTCCCCTCGCACTGACAGCAATTTATTTTAACCTATCTATGTGCTTAATTGTTAACTGTTAACAGAACCGGTTGCAGTTTGACAAGAAATATTATACATGTTTGTATTTTGTGACCTTCTTACTGGGACCTAATGTGCATATATACACATTAGGTTACTCAGTTGCATTCATCTTGCCTTTGACTCACAACCTACTCTTGGCCCGTCACATTGGTGACCCCAGAGTGCGACTCACTCCTCTCTCCTTCCCCCTCTCACTGTTACTATGGCGGACTTCCCGGATGTTGGCGCCGCCCCATTCAAACTTTCGTCGTTCACCAGCAAAAGGTGTTTGCTTGGTTTCAGCGCGCAGAAGTCCAGTTCCGCATCAAGGGCATGACTCGCTCAATCACCAAAGCAGATTATGTTCTCGCGGCGATACCAGCCTTCCCGGAAATTTCCGACTGGCTTTGTGAACAAGGAGACACCCAATTGCATATGACGCCCTCAAAACATACCTTCTGCAGCAGTACTCGCTGTCGCCAGCCGCCCGTATAGCAAAGCTTTTTCAGCTCTCTCAACAAACATTGGGGGACCAAAGGGCTTAGCTCGCCCTCAGGGAAATGACCAGTATCGCTCGCCTGCAACCTGCTGCAGACGGCTCTATTCGTGAGGAGAACCTACTTCGTGCTCTTTGGGTAAGCCATTTACCCAGACCTGTACTCGCTGCCATACCCAAGGTCAATAGTTTACCCATAAAGGACTTGATGACCAAAGCTGATGCTCTTATGGACAGAAACCTTCATGACTTTCAAGACCTCCATCAACGCCTCCACACCTGACGAAGAGGATACCCATTCAACGTCAACCGTATCTGACATGATTGCCATAGGATACACACGCCTATCCCGAGACGTGCCGGAGCGGCGACAAAGCCACCCATCACCCACCACTCGCTCGCGCCCAAACCAATGACTTCTACAGCCACTTACTGCAGCCCACCGGCCGCAGTTTTGCTACTACCACTCCAGATTGGGGGCTGCCGCGAAGAAATGTGCCAAGGATTATCAGTGGCCAAAAAGCGTGTAAGTAGGCCATCGCTCGTGGCGGTAGCCTCCTGTGTTTCTAATCTTTTCTTTTTACACGACGCTGGAGCGGGCGTGCGGTTTTTGGTGGACACGGGTGCTTGTCGTTCTCTTTTGCCAAGGGAATTCTTCAGGACACAACATAGTCTGTCCATGTCTGCCGACGTCCGCCTGGTAGCTGCCAACGGATCTAGGATACCCACTTACAGTTACGAGAACCTCACATTATCGTTTGGAAATGGCAAATTTAATTGGAAGTTTCTCATTGCTGACGTCACATTGCCAATCCTCGGTGCGGATTTCCTCTCTCATTTCCCCCTTCTGGTCGATGTTCCCCACAGACGATTGGTCAACGCAGACTCGTACTTGTCGACACCCCTTCAACCCGCCACTCCAACCTCGCTCTCCACATCAGCGCATCCAGGGATGCCTAAGCCCACAGCTCCTGCCAAAAACGGTATTTATCACCAAATCAAGACGACGAGACCCCCAGTCTTTGCCAAATTCAGACGTCTGGCACAGGATCGATTGGCAGCTGCCAAACAGACGTTCGCCGAAATGAAAGAAATGGGCCTTTGCCAAAAGGCCACTAGCCACTGGTCGCATTCCCTTACACATCATCCTGAAGAAAGACGGCTCCCTTCGTCCGTGTGGGGACTACAGGCACCTGAACATGCAAACAGAACCAGATCACTGGGCCCCCCCCCCCAAACATCGCCGACGTGACCTCCTACCTACACAAAGAGAAGGTTTTATCCACGCCCGGCCTCCTGAAGGGGTACTATCAGTTGCCTAAGAACCCAGAAGACATCCGCAAGACCACCATCACCACTCCTTTTGCTACATACAGCTTCAATTACTCCTGTTTTGACCTCCATAATGTTGGGGCCACTTTTCAACATCTCATGGATGGTATCTTAGGGGACCTACCCTTCTGTGTATTTTACATGGACGACATAATTGTGTTCTCTTTGTTCTCTTCCTCAAAAGAGGAACACCCCCATCAGCTGAGCATCATGCTCGACTGTCTGCAACAAAACGGCCTCGTAGTCCGGTATGACAAGTGTACCTTTGGCGCCAACGAAGTGTCGTTAGTAGGGCACCACATCACTCCAGAAGGAGTTCATCCCCTCCCTGAGAAGGTAGCAGCCATTCAGAACTTCCCCACGCCCTCGACCGTTAAAGCACTGCAGGAATTCATGGGCATGATCAATCATTATCACCGTTTTCTGCCAGCCATTGCCGCCACTTTTGCTCCCTTCTACGCCTCCCTCAAGGGCAAGCCAAAAGACATGAAGTGGGGCCCCCTTCAAGAAGCACCCTTCTGCAACGCAAAGAATGCCCTATCAACCGCTGCTGCTCTCACTTTTCTCGTCCGACATGCCCCTCTCCTTCTTTCCACCGATGCCAGCGACATTGCTATTGGTGCAGTACTTAAACAGGTGGTCAACGGCCCGCCCTGCCCATTGGCCTTTTTCAGCAGAAAACTGTCCAAGGCAGAATAGGGTTATTCTACCTTCGATCGCGAGTTGCTGTCGGTGCACTTGGCTGTCCATCACTTTCGCCATTTCTTAAAAGGTATGCCCTATGTCATTCGCACAGACCACATGCCTCTGGTGAACGCCTACACTCGACAGTCTGACGCCTGGTCCACCCGTCAACGCCGACATATCTCCGCCGTAGCCGAATACAATTGCACTCTCCAACATGTCCCTGGGAAAATGAATCACGTTGCCGATGCACTGTCAAGAAACACGTTGGCCGCCATTCAACTGGGATTGGATTACAACGCCTTGGCTGAAGCCCAACGACAGAAACCAGAGTATCAAGCATGTAGGGCATCCTGCACATCCCTCTGTTAGGAAGATGTCCCCATCGAAGACTCCAACACCACCCTCCTATGTGACGTCAGTACTGCTAGACTGCGACCGTGAATTCCTGCTCCCAAGCGATGACAGGTGTTTGATTTCATTCACGGCCTTTCACATCCCTCGCTCCGTTCTACTGCATAGCAGCTGAAGACGAAGTTCATTTGGCACGGCAATTCTAAGGAAGCTAAGGATTGAGTCCGCGCCTGTACTTCTTGTCAAATCTCCTAAGTACATCGACACACGGTTTCAGGAGTGGGCACTTTTCCTCAATCTCAGCGTCGTTTCGCCCACATTCACGTCGACGTTGTAGGCCACCTACCCACAACACAAGGACATCATTACCTGTTTACCGTCATCGACCGTTCCACTCGTTGGCATGAAACCATTCCCATGGAAACTGTGAAGTCTGCCTCATGTACATCTGCCTTACTCTCAGGATATGGTATCCCAGAGCATATTACTACTGACAGGGCTACCACTTTCACCTCTCAATTGTGGACATCATTAGCGAATCTCCTGGGCATCACCCTACATCAGACAACTGCCTATAACCCCGCTGCCAATGGAATGGTTGAACGTTTTCATCGCACCCTCAAACCAGCTTTGATATCCCGCTGCAAGGACTCCAACTGGTTTACTCAGCTTCCCTGGGTCCTCCTGGGACTAAGAACCACTCCTAAAGACACCCTGGATGTTTCGGCAGCTGAAATGGTGTATGGCGACCCGTTGGTCGTCTTTGCCAAATTTTTTCCTTCTGCAACCTCCTCCGACGATCTCCATCACATACGTCACATCATGGGAAAATTTACTCCATGCCGCCAGACTTACAAGCCCCCAGCAAAGCATCACATACCGACAGACTTGCACTCTGTAACGCACGTCTTCCTACGCAACGACACTAGCAAGCCACCGCTAACGCCCCCTTGTGATCCGACACAATTCGAAAGCATTCCTACTAAACATTCGTGGCAAAGAAGACTGGGTCTCCATTGATTGTGTAAAACTTGCGTATCTCCTGCCAGATGAACCACCTACAGTTCGCCTCTCTAGATCAGGGAGCCCTATTTAGCATGTTATTTGTAGGGGGAGCCATGTACCACCCGTGTGTCACAAAAGCGTACATAGTAACGACATTTCTCTTTTTTGTATATATTATCCTTTGTATCTTCACTCTCCCCTCGCACTGACAGCAACTTGTTTTAACCTGTCTGCCTACTTCATTGTTAACTGTTAACAGAACCGGTTGCGATTTAACAAGAAATAGCATGTTTGTATTTTGTGACCTTCCTACCGGGACCTAGTGTGTGTATATACCCGATGTGTCGTAATAAAGTTACTCAGTTGCATTCATCTCGCCTTTGACTCTCGACCTACTCTTGGCCCGTCACACAAGCAAAGATAACCAATACTTACTGAGTAACAATGATAACACTTTCAATGCTTATAAAAAAATCCAGCATACAAGTAAAACCTTTATCTTTCGGCAGTCAAATACAACACTACCTTCCTAACCTATCTAACAAATATAGTCTTACTACAAACAACCATTACACAAGCTACATCGTTTCCTCGCTAACTTTCCTCTTGTGCTCTGAACAATTTGACAAAAACAAACAAATGTTAACAAAAAACAAAATATTCATCACCGAGTTTTGTATGGCTATGAGCAATCCTTTGTTCCGTCTTTCATTTAACATATACATGTTTTTTTTTTTTCAGTCTTTATTGATACCTTCAGATTGGTCCTCTCAAATTGTTAACTAACGCTAAGTTGATGGCACTCTGGGTATTCTATAAAAAAAATATTTGTTGTTTTTATCAATTCAACGTTTCCATCCGTAAAATTTATTCTAGAAAATACAACCAATAAATAATGTGTACATTTCTATTGAGGCCATTCTATCATTATGAAGTATTCTGTAATTTCTTACATATACCTTCGGTCACTAAGAATATGTAGCCCTGAGTACATAGAAGATGAGTTTTCCAGAAATGAAGAAGTTGCCACTAACCTCTGCTATCCCAAATCTTTTTTTAAAAAAAGCATATGGCTAGAGCTAGAAAACATTTTATAGTGTCCTCAGAGAGGAAAGGGAAGCATGAATAACATATTTATCATTTCATGGATGTTTTTCTTATGCCATAACCTTTTGAAAACACTAGATATAAGGGTATTGTTTAAATATAGTTGCACATTGAAAAACATGTTCATTAAGAAGAGCTCTGGAAATGTCACTAATGAAATATAAAGTATTGATTGCTTAGAATGTAACTAATTTTATGTAGGCCATACATCTAAAGGCATATTTGTCAAAACAAAACATGGTATATCCAAGGTGTTTGGTAATAAAGCTTTGGTTGCCCAATAGCTTAAATCAAGACAGAGAATTGTTAAGACGGATATTAAGAGAGTAATTCATATAATTACCATAAGATATATTATGGAATTCTTTTTAATTGCCTGTACCCAAAGTTAAAATATGAATGTAATCTATGATATGGTCTGTTTTTTCAGTAATCCTGTATTATCTTCTGTTACATCTGACTTTCCTGGAATCATCATGAAACTGACAGTTCAGGATCCCTTTCTCCTGTATAAATACGATATCCTTATATATATAAATATATATATATATATATATATATATATATATATATATATATATATATATATATATATATATATATATATATATATATATACTGTATTATACAGTACATACTTTTGAAATTTGTCAAGACGGCATCTGTTAGATGTCGGATCAGCCAGAAATTGCTAGTACTTATTGGGGATGGCATTTCACATAAGCGCGGATTGGCATACCAAAGCGCGGCCAACATTGCTGATATATTGCTATCAAAAGTGCTGCAGAATATTAAGTCAAAAGCGTGTTTTATCCCTTAATTCACAGTTCGATTGTTCAAGTGTTCATTAACAATCACTCACCTCTTTTGTTAGGCTTGTTCTTCTGCTCCTTTATAAAATAACTTCATAAAATCCTATATTCGTCATGTTAAAACATATATATATATATATATATATATATATATATATATATATATATATATATATATATATATATATATATATATATATTCCGTAAAACCAGTTTATATAATAGAAATGTACGGAGGCGCAAGTTAATTGAAAATTGAGAGGCGAGGTGAATGCAACTAAACTTTATTAAACAGTCATAAAAAAATTTTATACTGCGATTTATAAGCAAGAACGTCACAAAAATAAAAACACGAAAAAGCTTGAGCTAGCATAAAAAGACTGGATGGTCTATTAACAGTGCGGGGAAGAGCGAGTGACATGATAAAAAATCAAAACCATTACAGTGTACTAGCATATATGAAACAAGTGCTGTACATGGCTCCCCCCTTAAAAATCATATACATGTGAAATATGGCACGCTACTCTAGAGAGACATACTGTAAGCGAGTCATCTGGCAGGAAATATGCCGGTTTGGGCAGTCATTGAAGACAGTCTTTGGCATACAACGGAGCACAAGGAAAAGGCCTAAGTAAGGGGCCGTTAGCTGTGGCTTGCTAGTGTCATTGTGCAGGAAAATGTGCGTTGCCCAATGCAAATCTGTCGGTATGTGTTGCTTAGCTTGAGGTTTGTAAGTCTGGCAGCATGGAGTAAGTTTTCCCACAACAGAACATAGGCACTATAGATTGTCAGAGGAGGTTACATACGGAAAAAATTCAGAAGGGACGACCAACGGGTTGTCATATACCATTTCAGCTGCCGAGACATCCAGGGCGTCTTTAGGAGTGGTCTTTAGTACCAGGAAGACCTATGGAAGCTAGATAAACAAGATGGAGTCCTTGCGGCGGGACATCAAAGCTGCTTTGAGGGTGCGATAAAAACGTTTAACCATTCCGTTGGCAGCAAGCTGCTTTTAAGGGTGTGGTGAAAACGTTAAATCGTTCCGTTGGCAGCAGGGTTGTAGGAGATTATCGGATGTAGGGTTATTCCAGGAAGATTCACTAATGATGTCCACAATTAAGAGGTGAAAGTGATACCCCTGTCAGAACTAATATGCTCAGGGATATCAAATCTCGCTATCCATCCCAGGAGTAAGGCAGATCTACTCGAGGCGGACACTGCAGTTTCCATGGGAATGGCTTCAGTCCAACGAGTGGAGCAGTCAATGATGGTAAACAGGTAATGATATCCTTATGATGGGGGTAGGAGACTTACTAAATCGACGTGAATGTGGGCAGAGCAGGAAAGGTGCCCGCTCCTGAATCCGTGTGTCGATGCACTCTTGAAGTTTGACATGAAGTACAGGCGCGGACCCAATCCTTATCATCCTTAGTAAGGCTACGCCAAATGAACTTCGTCTTTAGTAGCTGTGCAGTAAAACAGCATATCTAACACCTGTCAGCGCATGGGAGCAGGTATCCACTGTCTAGGTCTACCAGTACTGACGTCACACAGGAGGGTAACATTGGAGTCATAGAGAGGGACGTCCTCCCAACAGAGGGATGTGTAGGGTGTCCTACATGCTTAGTACTCTGGATCTTTTCATTGGGCTTCTACCAAGACATTCTAATCCAATCATAGGTGAATGGCAGCTAATGTGTTTCTTGAAAGGGCATCATCAATGGGATTCATTTACCCATGGAAATGTTGAAGTGTACAATTGTATTCACCCACGGCAGAGAGATGTCGGCGTTGACGGGCGGAATAGGCGTCGGACTGTTGAGTGAAAGGATACACCAGAGGTATGTGGTCCGTGCGAATGACGAAGGGCATATCTTCCAAGAAGTGCCAAAGTGACGGATAGCTAAGTGCACCACCAGTAATTCAAAATCGAAGGAAGAGTAGCCAGATTCGGCCTTGGACAATTTTCTACTGAAGAAGGCGGGGCGAGCCATTGACCACCTGCTCGAGTACTGCCCCAGTAGCAATGACGCTGGCATTAGTGAAGAGAAGGAGAGGTGCATGTGGCAAGGAATAAGTGAGAGCAGCAGCGGTTGATAGGGTATTGTTTGTGTTGCAGAAGGCCGCTTCTTGAAGGGCACCCTACTTCAAGTCTTTTGGCTAGTTCTTGAGGGAAGTGTAGAGGGGGCAAGAGTGGCCCTAATGGCTGGCAGAAAACGGTGATAACAGTTAATCATGCCCAAGAATTCTTGTAATGCTTTGATGTTTGAGGGTGTGGGGAAGTTCTGAACGGCTGCTATCTTCTCAGGGAGCTGGTGGACTTCTTTAGGAGTGATGCGGTCCCCTAAGAACGATACTTCATTGGCACCAAAAGTACACTTTTCGTACCAGATTACAAGGCCATTCTGTTGTAGGCGGTCAAGCGTGATGTGTAGATGACAGAAGTGTTCCTCTTTGAAGGAAGCTAATACATGCATGTCATCCACGTAACCTACACAGAAGAGGAGGTCACCTAAGATACCATCCGTAACCCGTTAAAAATTGGCCGCAGCATTACGAAAGCCAAAACAGAAGTAATTAAAAGTGTATGTAATGAAGGGGGTGGTGATGGCGGTTGTGATGTTTTCTAGGTTCATGGGCACCTGATAATACCCATTCAGAAGATCAAGTGTGGGGAAAATCTTCGCCTTATGCAAGTAAGAGGTCTCGTTGGCGATATTTAGGAGGGGGTAGTGATCAGGTTCTGTCTGCATATTCAAACGCCTACAATCACCACACGGACGCAGGACGCTTTCTTTCTTCTGGACGATGTGTAAGGGTGATGACTATTGACTTGAGGCATTTTGGGGAAGGCCCATTTCATTCATTTTGGCTAACAATTGTTTAGTGGCTGCCAAACGATCTGGTGCCAGACGCCTGAATCTGGCAAATACTGGAGGGGCTTCGTCTTGATATGGTGATAAACACCGTATTTGGTGGGAACCGTGGGCATTTCACAAAGTTCTGCATGGAAAACTTCTGGGTACGACATGAAGAGGTGGGATTAGGTATCCATGGGTGCGCTGATGTGGAGAGCTAGGTCGGAGAGGAGGAGGCAGGTTGGAAAGGTGTCAAGGAGTACGCCAGTTTGGAATCCCTAGGGAGGCGCGACCTTCCATGGTCTTCCCTCTCTCATCGGAAATCGTGCAGCGGCTCCGAAGGATCTCCACCACCAACGCAGAACCGAAAAGCCTGAACAGGCCCCATGGCATACCAAAGCTGTTACCCTTCCCGGACGTGAAATACAGGTGTTTCTACACCCCAGGGCTGATAGCCAGATACATCCCAGGAAAAGGAACGTAATTGCGGATGGCCTCAGCAGGGAGGGCCATGTGTTACCGGGGAATGGTCCCTTCATCTGGAAGTAGCAAGGGCGGTGATAGAAAACTGGGGATCGCCGTGCCTGGACCTCGTTGCAACATAACTAAACGTGAAATGGCCGGCCTTTTGTTCCCCAGTGCCGGACCCAGCAGCAGTTCTGGAAGACGTGTTCCAAATCGGTTGGACGCCCTCCACGTGTACGCAGGTTAGGATGAACCTAAAGCTCTGTGCAGGCCAGTAAGGAGTGGTTCACAGAACACCCCTGACCCCTTCCTCTAAGACGTGACCTGCTACGGCAGCCTCACTTCCAGAAATCCCACAAATGCCTCCAAACCCTCTCCCTTCACGCATGGAGACACTCTAGCATTTACTGAGGAGAAAGGGGTGCCCCAATAGGGGAGTCGGCCAGCTGACCTCAATCTAAGGCAATCCTCTAGGGCCATTTACCAGACGGGATAAGCAACCTTTGTCAAATGGAGCTTCAAGAGGGCATTCAGCCCATCAAGGCTTCAATCCCAGTCATTGCAGAGTTTCTAGTACATCTTCGACTCGACCGGGATATGTCAGTACCAGCAGTGAAGGGATTCTGTGCGGCCTGGGCCAGGTCTTCCCCCTCAAGGGCTTGAACCTAAGTTCCTCCAAGCAATAAGTTCCTCCAAGCACTTCCCGATGCTGGTAAAAGGGTTCGAGCAGTCCTGGCCCCCCGCTCCAGGATCGTCTTGGACCCCTCGTGGGACATTACCAAAGTCCTTGACTCACTAAAAGAGCCACCTTGAAAGCCTCTTAAGACAAATTACTGACAGGGAACCGACTCTAAAGACGGTGCTCCTTCTCGCCCAGGCCTCAGCCCAAAGGATAGGCGTACTCCACGGACTCTTAGCTGATGTCTCCCACTCTCAAGGATGAGAGGAGTTGTGCTTCAGGTTTGTCCCCTTCTTTGTGGTAAAAATGCAGAACCTGGCAGTAGGTGACTCCCACTTCAACGAGGTCTCCATCCTTGCCATTAACAGTACAAATGATCACGGAGGACCTTCTATGATGCCCGATGAGGGCGGTGAGGAAATATCTCTCTAGGAGGTCCGCCCTCCGGCCGGCTATCAAGAGATTGTCCGTGAGGACAGGTAGAGTGAAAAAGGCGGTATCAAAGAATACAATCTCCTTCTGGCTCTGGGAGACGATCTGAAGGGCGTAACTGACGAAGGGCTTACCTGACGAAGGGCGAAGTTTCCACAAGGTCCGTAAAGACTCACGACATCCAGGGCATTGGCACCTCGTTGAACTTTGAGAAAAACATGGCGGTCGGCCAGGTGCTGAGGGCGGGTTTATGGTCGAGACAGTCGACCTTTACGGCCCATTACCTTAAAGACTGCTCCCTCAAGTCCCAGGAGGTGTTCAAGCTCGGTCTCGTTGTAATCGCCCAGAAGGGGATCTAAGGGCGGCTACACTCGACAGTTCGGATGAGGTAACGAGGTATAGTGCGTCTCAGACCCTACCCCCTTGGCCCTTCATGGATTAACTCGACAAGAAGAAGATGCCCCTTGGGTAAGTGTTACCTATTCATCCTATACATACATATATAAATATATATATATATATATATATATATATATATATATATATATATATATATAATTTATATATATATATACACACACACACACATATATATATATATATATATATATATATATATATATATATACATATATATATATATATATATATATATTTATATATATATATATATATATATATATATATTTATATATATATATATATATATACATATATATAATAACATCATCATCATCATCATCTCCTACGCATATCGACGCAAAGGGCCTCTGTTAGATTTCGCCAGTCGTCTATAACTTGAGCTTTTAAATCAATACTTCTCCATTTATCATCTCCTACTTCACTCTTCATAGTCCTTAGCCATATAGACCTAGGTCTTCCATCTCTTCTAGCGCCTTGTAGAGCCCCGATAAAAATTTGGTTTACTAATCTCTCTTGGGAAGTGCGAAGAGCATGCCCAAACCATCTCCATCTTCCCTCCACCATGACCTCATCCCCGAATGGCACTCGAGTAATCTCTGATATAGTTTTATTTCCAATCCTATCCTACCATTTAACTCCCAGTATTATTCTGAGGGCTTTGTTTGCAAACAGTAACACTAATCACATTAAACCCATATATAGCTCATCTTTTTATGTGCAATTTCAGGCAATTTGATTTCCAAATTTCACTCAACTTAGCCATTGTCTGATTTGCTTTTTTTCAATCTCACATTAAACTCATATTCTAATGATCCTGTATTGGAGATCATAGTTCCTAAATATTTAAATGATTCCACCTCATTAATCTTTTCGCCTTTCAATGATATTTCATCTTTCATTGCATATTCCATTCTCATCATTTTTGTCTTTCATCTATTGATCTTAAGCCCAACGTCATGTGATATTTCATACATTTTAGTAAGCAAGCATTGCAAGTCCTCTGGTGTTCTGCTAATAAGGACAGCATCATTAACATACTATAGGTCAGCTAATTTCCTGGTAACAATCCAGTCCAACACTTCTTACCCATCCCTTATTGTTCTATGCATTACAAAATCCATGAGGCGGATAAACAACATAGGTGACAGCACATTCCCTTGGAGTACTCCACTGTTCACTGGATATTCATTTGATAGGCATCCACTAACATTAACTTTGCACTTGCTATGCTCATGAACAGACTTTATCAAATTTACATATTTAAAAGGAACTCCATAATAACACAGGACTCTCCACAAAATTGGCCAATGCACACTATCAAAGGCTTTTTCATAGTCTACAAATACCATCAAAATCGGATTTCCATATTCTACACATTGCTGTACCACTACATTCTATACATTGCCGTACCAAATGTCTTAAAATGGAAATTTGGTGAGTAAAACTTCTTCCTCTTCTAAATCCTGCTTGTTTATCTCCTAGCTTTTAATCAATCTTTCTCTCTAATCTCTTTAAAATGAGCATACTATATATTTTCATGACAACTGACGTAAGTATGATGCCTCTGTAATTATTGCAATTAGTCAAGACCTTTTTTTGGGGGGGCCATTTTTACCATCACTCCTAGCTCTCATTCATCAGATTTTGCCTCTCTATGCCACATTCTACAACATAATCTTGTAATATGTATATATGTATGTATATATATATATATATATATATATATATATATATATATAAATATATATATATGTATGTATGTATGTATGTATGTATGTATATATATATATATATATATATATATATATATATATATATGTGTGTGTGTGTGTGTGTGCGCGTGTGTGTGTCTGTGTGTGTACATATAATAATAATAACAATAATAATAATAATAATAATAATAATAATAATAATAATAATAATAATAATAATAATTACTGGATACATAACAGTAAGGTTGGAACCTCTAAAATTCAATTATTTTATGCACTGTTTACAATAAACGTATTACCAATGACAGAAGACCAAACACTTATCATCATTTAAAACATCCACTTCTTTAACAAAAATATTTTCAATAACAGAACCTGACTTTTTCAGATATCTCGTGAAATTGTAACTCGGTTCCCTCCCCCAGAGAAAATGAATCCCACACCTCAAAGGTGAAAACCTCAAGGTGTGAAGCGAATTCTTAAAAGGCATATCTAGCTCCACGGCTGCATTGAATTTAAGATCTTGGCAAAATTCAATCCGATGCCTCTTCTCTCTCCCTTTCTCAGCCAACTTATCCCTCCCAAACTCCCTTTAGGTTATGACACGCTTCTCCCGCCCTCGTCCCCCAGCTAGCCCCCTTGGTCAACGCCATTTTTATCCCAGTCAGACAGCAGAACACAATGGAGCTCCCCAAAGAGGAGAAAACCCATCATCCCCTCGGTTACCCATGTGTGGTGAAACCAACGGGCAAAAAGACAGCACACGAGATGAAAGACGAGAAGAAAATTCTATTTCTTTGCAAGAGATTAAAAAAATATTAGTTTATATATGAAAGATTTCACATATTTTGGCCATCAAACAATGGAAAAATATTTCTATTGTTTTTAAACAGGTATAGGATAAGGACAGTTAACAATCACAATAAGCTTATTACGATTACATCATATCTTGCCCCTAAAACATACAGAAGTTGAAAGAAAAACAAATCTTTTCTAGACTCTAAAGCACACGGCTCCAATTGAGAAAATAAGTGCAAATACATACAGACATAAATGTGTATGAATGCGATTGGTATAATTGTTTGCGTGAGTTATTCTAACGGTACTGCCCTTCGTGTTCTCCAATTATGATCTCGAAAAATAATAAAGACTTCAAAGAGAGTAAGTAAACCTCTTGATATTCATCAGGGATCTCTTTCCCCACGGTCCTAAAATGTTTTAATCCTCCTATTCCAAGCCCTTCCAAAAAATCGGTTATTCTAAAGATGACAGGGAATTCAGTTTGCTTCCCTTTACATTAAAAATGAAATAAGGACTTACCATATGCCCAATTATATATACTGATGTATATCTTTGTTCCTTATCAAACACAAATCATCATCCTTTAATGAGTATGACTTTTTATTAAGATTTCAGGTGTGAATAGATATGAAAAGCACATTATCTTTAAAAGATTTTATATAGACGTGTATATGGTAACCGGTATATTGATTCCTTTTTTTTTTTTTTTTATTCCGGTTATTTGATTCTCGGTAAGTTGATTTCCCGATAAGTTGATTCCCGGTAGTTTGAATCCCAATTGACCATACCTTTTGGGATAATTAAGTCAATAGATCATTTACTTACAAAACAAACTTCCTAGAGGTAGGGCTACTTTCGTCTGCCATTCAGATTTTTATAGCCAACAGGTATATATAGATATATAGAGGCAGTTTCTTATTTATAAAAAAAAATTTTCGAAAACAACATCCGTATAACCAGCCAGTCTTTAACTATGCCTCGTACAATTTAAAATATCCATGGAGGAAATAACTTGTAGCAATTTGAATTACACTTACGAAAATCATCGAAAAAAATACTGATGGCTCAAAAGTTGATGGAGGTGTGATGCTTATAGAAAAATAAAAGCATTTTTCATTTCATAACTTCATTTTGTTTACCAAAAGGTTATTCATCCTTATACTTCTTCTAATTTCGGTCTCATGTCCCGGGGAAACACTAACTGTCTGTACTAAGCATTGAGTAGCTGAGCCGTTAAGGTGTGGACGTGTTTTACGCGAAGCTCCGTTCAATACTCGCCCTGAGTCGTGTTTTAGCTTTTTGTTTCTCGCTTAGAATATCATTGAAAAGATATTAGTTACCCTTATGGAGAAACCTAAGAGATAAGAAACAGTACACTATGTCTGTCCCTAACTATTATTATTATTATTACTATCCAAGCTACAACCCTAGTTGGAAAAGCAAGATGCTATAAGCCCAGGGGCTCCAACAGGGAAAAATAGCCCAGTGAGGAAAGGAAATAAGGAAATAAATAAATGAAGAGAACAAATTAACAATAAATCATTCTAAAAACAGTAACAACGTCAAAACAGACATGTCATATATAAACTATTAACAGCATCAAAAACAAATATGTCATAAATAAACTATAAAAAGACTCATGTCCGCCTGGTCAACAAAAAAGCATTTGCTCCAACTTTGAACTTTTGAAGTTCTACTGATTCAACCACCCGATTAGGAAGATCATTCCACAACTTGGTAACAGCTGGAATAAAACTTCTAGAGTACTGCGTAGTATTGAGTCTCGTGATGGAGAAGGCCTGGCTATTAGAATTAACTGCCTGCCTAGTATTACGAACAGGATAGAATTGTCCAGGGAGATCTGAATGTAAAGGATGGTCAGAGTTATGAAAAATCTTATGCAACATGCATAATGAACTAATTGAACGACGGTGCCAGAGATTAATATCTAGATCAGGAATAAGAAATTTAATAGACCGTAAGTTTCTATCCAACAAATTAAGATGAGAATCAGCAGCTGAAGACCAAACAGGAGAACAATACTCAAAACAAGGTAGAATGAAAGAATTAAAACACTTCTTCAGAATAGATTGATCACCGAAAATCTTGAAAGACTTTCTCAATAAGCCTATTTTTTGTGCAATTGAAGAAGACAGAGACCTTATATGTTTCTCAAAAGTAAATTTACTGTCGAGAATCACACCTAAAATTTTGAAAGAGTCATACATATTTAAAGAAACATTATCAATAATGAGATCCGGATGTTGAGGAGCCACCGTCCTTGACCTACTTACAATCATACTTTGAGTTTTGTTAGGATTCAACTTCATACCCCATAATTTGCACCATGCACTAATTCTAGCTAAATCTCTATTAAGGGATTCACCAACCCTAGATCTACATTCAGGGGATGGAATTGATGCAAAGAGAGTAGCATCATCTGCATATGCAACAAGCTTGTTTTCTAGGCCAAACCACATGTCATGTGTATATAGTATGAAAAGTAATGGGCCAAGAACACTACCCTGTGGAACACCGGATATCACATTCCTATAATCACTATGGTGCCCATCAACAACAACTCTTTGAGATCTATTACTTAAAAAATCAATAATAATGCTAAGAAACAACCCACCCACTCCCAACTGTTTCAGTTTGAAAACAAGGGCCTCATGATTAACACGGTCAAAGGCAGCACTAAAATCAAGGCCAATCATACGAACTTCCCGACCACAATCAAGGGATTTCTGTACAGCATTGGAGATTGTAAGAAGGGCATCACATGCTCCAAGGCCTTTACGAAAACCAAATTGCAAACTAGGGAGTAAATGATTACCTTCAGCAAACCTATTAAGACGTTTTGCCAGAAGACGTTCAAAAACTTTAGATAATATGGGAGTTATGGAAATTGGGCGGTAATCAGTGGGACTTGAGCTACCACAAACACATTTACATAGAGGAGTAACATTACCAATTCTCCAACTAGTGCTAAAAGCTCCTCTTCTTGCTAACTTGCGCAAAATAACAGATAACTTTGGAGCTAAGAAATCTGCTGTCTTTATAAAAAACAAAGGAAAAATACCATTTGGGTCTACACCTCCATAAGCATCAAGGTCCATCAACAGAGCTTTAATCTCACGAGATCGAAAAGCTAAACTAGTTAGTTTAGCCTCAGGAAAACAGGAAAGAGGAAGTTCAAGTTTTTCATTACTCTGTTTACTGTCAAAAACATCAGCCAAAAGGGTTGCCTTTTCCTTTGGACAGTGAGTGACTGAGCCATCTGGTTTAAGTAAAGGAGGAACTGTTGCATCTACACCAAAGAGTGCAGATTTAAGGGTAGACCACCATTTATGTTCCTGAGTTGCACCAGAAAGTGTTTCTTTTATGGTTAAATTGTACTCCTTTTCAGTTGAGGCATAAACTCTCTGAGCAAAAGCTCGAAGCTGAGTATAGTTGTTCCAGGTCAAATCTGATCTGTTCCCCTTCCAAAGATGATAGGCCTCCTGTTTCTCCAAATAAGCACGTCTACAATCATCATTGAACCACGGTTTGTCCTTCACTCGATACCTTAGCACACGAGAAGGGATACGCCTATCAATTATGTTGACTAGATTCTCATTCAAAGGGACAACAGGATCTACACTATTATATAATTGTGACCAATTCAAGCACAAAAGATCATGTAAAATCCCATTCCAGTCTGCTTGGGATTTCATATAAATTTTACAAGAATATGATATATCAGGGACAGGCTGCTCAGTCTTCACTAATAATGAAATCAAGGCATGATCAGATGTCCCGACTGGAGAACCAACCTTACTAGTTATAACGCCAGGGGAGTCAGTGTATACGAGGTCCAAGCAATTACCAGACCTGTGAGTAGCTTCATTTATGATTTGCTCACAGCCTGATTCAGAGGCAAAGTCTAAAGCTCTTAAGCCATGGCGATCGGTAGGAGAGATAGAACTTAACCACTCCCTATGGTGAGCATTAAAATCACCAACAAAGACAAAAGAAGCCTTTCTATCATCTTCTTGTATCTTAGCCATAATGGTAAGAAGACAATCGAAGATAGAATCATCTATGTCTGGATTCCGGTAGATCGAACACAAATAAAAGTTGTTATGCCTGCCACAAACTTTTATTACCTGAATCTCATGACATCCACATTGATAGCAGGACTTATGAGAAGCAGGGTACTCGGTCCTAATATACACCGCCATTCCCCTGGCCCTAGGGATGGCATCACGTTTCAACATTATTGGCTTCTTAAAACCAGTTATAAGGAGCTCAGATGAGTGCCTCATATTAGAAACCAAAGTTTCGGAGCACAAAAGAATATCATACTGTCTGGACGCAACTGTAAGGTCTTGGATATTTGCATGAAGACCACGAATATTGCAATACAGAAGACGACATTGACGAAATCTAGGATGTACTGGTCCCGGATTTCGCTCAATGTCTCCAGACAGCATAAGAATTAATAGAAATAAAAAAGAGACAGCATACTTAAAAACTAGATTAACAAGAATTATAACAAAAACAATACGTACAGAATTATAAACAAAGTGATTGATGATACCCATAGACTATAGTAAAAAGTCGGAAAAACTGGTCAACATGGAGGAGCCGATACACCATGCAAGGCTAAATACCCTCCAGGATAGCCACCTCATATGTAAAACCACGGAGAGAGACCGGAAAAAATGGATAGAATATGACTGCAATAGATTCTGTCATAAAAAATGTGTGTATATAGTGACAGGCATCACTGATAATGAACAAAAGAACCTAGATTGGTTATGCCCACCCAGCGTAGGTGAAGCCAGACAACCCAATTTATATATATCAAAATTGAAGGGAGATGTGAATATGAGAGAAGAGGCCTTGAGCGAACAAGATGCGAGAATAGCTGAATTGGAAAACAAACTTGCGGACCTTAGCGCACACTCAGGAAATTCCACCCAGACTACTGACCTCACTGAGAAAGTTGATACTCTTGCTATGAATATGGAATCAATTAAAGCAACACTTCAAACATTGATGGACCCAAAACCAGAGAAACCGACATTTGCTGACAAAGTTAATGAAAAAAATCTGTTTGTAAATAATCAACAAATACACCAATAAAATCACTGAAAGAATACGCGAGGTTGAATAAGCACTTAAATACATTCCTATACTTAACACGAGGTCAACTACGAATGGAAATGTTGTAAGCTTTGCAACTAAAATGATCAAAGAAGAGGCTGCAAACAAAATTCAGACATTGGTGGCCGACACTGAAACGAGAAAAATCGGAAAACTAAAACCAAAAATAATGATATGCAATGTGTACAATGATGAAGATGGTGTAGTAAATGCTTTGATTCAAAGAAATCGTTGGCTGGACCAAATCCAAAACATAGAAGATAAGGGTAGTCCTGAAGAAAAATGCTTCAAGTGGGACCACCCACTATGTGCTTAGATGTGATCCTGAAGTTCGCAGGGCTATTCATGATAATGGGGACAATGTTTCGTTACGAAGGGGTACTTATAACATACGTGATAGGTACCACATTATCACCTGCTACCAATGTCAGAGATATGGACATCTTGAAAAAGACTGCGAGTCTAAGAATGATGATAAAGTCTGCGGGAAATGTTCAGGAAAACATTCCACCAGGGAGTGTAAATCGCAAGTGTCAAAGTGTATTAATGCGCAAAGTTAAACAAACCAGGTGACCACATAGTAAATTCTAGAGAATGCAAAGCTTATGACTTGGAATTGAAAAGACTTGCAGAAAATACTGATCATGGTTACTTAGGATGTCATAAACTGTGGCTATGTAAATATACAATATACAATCTGTCTATAGAATAAGACTATTCAAATTCAAGAATTGATAAACGAGAAGTATTTGGACATACTAGCATTATCTGAAATATGGTTAAATACCTTGGACAAGGCAAAGATCCCTGAAATGACACCCCCCACACACACCTTCTTTCACATTCCGAGAGAGGGTAGGTCTGGTGGGGGTGTCGGACTCATTATCCCTGCTGTATGGGACCAGGAAAGCAGCCGTCAAAGTAAAGTATAGTAAGTATATTCATTACAAAGCTCTTGAGGCTCGTCCATAACCCTTATTTGTTGTTTCTCTACATTTTCATGAACCATGATCTTAGTTTTACTCATATTCCTTTCCATACCTATATTTCTCCTTTCTCAGTTCAAATCTTCTATCATCTTTGGCCATTCCTCCCATGATTCATTAAATAGAACTATGCCATCTGCAAATCTTAAGTTGTTAAGGTGCTCCCCTTTAATATCAATTCCTACATTTTCCCAATCACTCCGAAATCATTCATACCATATCTAGAAAAAGGCATTAAGAATTTATATTGGGAAAACACACACACTTCGGAGCGAAATTTTGGGTAATCTGGGTGTGTGTCTTTGCTCAATCTAAATTCTCAAGAACTTCTAGATATACTGTGAATAATTTAGGAGAGTTGGAGTCTCCCTGTTTAACTCCTTCCTCAACAAGAATTTTCTTACTATCCTTATGTAGTTTAGGAGTGCTGTCCTTCCCATATAATGTAGATATTTGCAAGTGTTCTAACATAAGATTAATTTATTCCTTGCTTTGTAGGAACTTTCATTACTGCTGTAGTTTGGAGAGAATCAAAAACTTTCTCATAGACTATAAATGCCGCCATATATAGCGGTTTGTCATACTCAGGTTGATCTTTCCATTAGCTGGTTAATCACATGGATATGTCCAGTTGTTAAATAGAAACTTCTAAAATTTGCATGCTCTCTTAGTTCATTAAAGTCTAGCTGTCTTTCTATTCTGCCATAAATAGCCTTTGTAAATATTTTATATATTACTGAGAGTAAACATATTGGCTGTAATTTTTCAGGTCAATTGTGTCCCTTTTTGTAAATTAAAATAAATGATAAAGCTTTTTCAAGCTGTAGGCATAGTGCACGGTTGCGAACATTTTATGACATCTCCTCCATCTATTATAAAATCAATTGATAGTCCATCACCTCCTCCTGCTTTGCCTCTTTTCATGTCTTTTAAAGCTTTCTTACTTCTCTTGTTGTTACTTTTGGTACCGACTCAGGTATTTCATTATTTCTATAGGCAAAGGTATGTCTTTTATCACTAGAATAGAGCATTATATAGAAGTCATCTGCAATTCTCATCTCTCAATCTCTTTTATTGATAATATTTGCATTCTCATCGTTTAAAGCAAATATCTGTTGTTGCCCTGTTCCAAGTCTTCTTAACACCAATTTGAGGCGTCTCCCTTTCTTTAATGTTTCCTCAATTTTGGTCTGATCGTGTTTACGAACGTCTTGAGTTTTTAATTTGTTTATTGTTTTGAGTAGTTCTGATGATTTTATTTTATCTCTCTTGGATTTTACCCTCATTTCTAATCATTTCTTTATTAGATTTTTTGTGTTTTCTGATAGTTTGCCATGATCTTCCCCCTCTCTCTCTTGCGCTAACTCTAATAAATTAATGTCTTTTTTACCTATTTTGTATTTCTACACTAAACTCATCAGATTTTTCGGTTATTACAAGTGATTATTTTCTTTATTAAAATTAGGCTCTCTCTTCTTTTCCTTGACTATAGACAAATTCAACTTCTTACCATTCTATGGTGTCCTAGCTTTAACTTGTTTAACACTGTTACATCTTTAAGTAACTTTACTTTTTCACTGAGAATAAAAGCTATTTCGTTTTCCATTTCTCCATTTGGACTTCTCCATATCCATTTCATATGTTCCTTTGTAAAAAAAAAAAAAAAAAAAAAAAAATAAGTGTTCATGATTTTTTGATTGTTTCGTTCAGGAAATTCTAGAGAAAAAAAAATAAAAGTGTTCATGATTTTTTGATTGTTTCGTTCAGGAAATTCTAGAAATATGGCTCCTCTGTCATTTCTTGCGCCTAATTTAAATTTGCCTAAAGCTGATACCGCCCTCTTCTTTTTACATATTTTAGCATTGAAATGTAAACTGAGTCATATGTTATATCAAAGATATCTCCAGATCTTCATAAAAAATTTCATATTTTTTCCTCTGTAGGAGATGTTGGTGTATACGTTTGAATTATCTCCATTTTAGGTGTCTTATTTAGTTTGATAATTAATCCTGCTATTGCACCACTAATACTATAGAATTAACTATATATATATATGCATATATATATATATATATATATATATATATATATATGTATACACACACACACGTTTTCCTTGAAACTATGACATTTCATAGACAAATATCAAGAGTGCGTCCCTGATGGAGATAGCGTTAACATCAGCCACTTTATCCATGTAATCAGAAGGATCATTAGTGATACAATCCTTAACTAACACCAACGGTTGCACACAATTTTATACATCGGAAAACTAAAACCACTCAAATGAATCCATGTTTACTAGTTTTCCCAATTAAACGTTCTTTTCACCTGTCACTTTCTCCTTTGACTTTTATACATCTACAAGTGTACACGACCTATCGAAAATGACAGCTAAATATTTACACACACGCAAACCCCTCTCATCACGGTATGACCACTTCGTCTCCCCCATATCCGAGGAACAGGGAGAGCTAAGCGTGACCGAGAAGATATATATATATATATATATATATATATATATATATATATATATATATATATATATATATATATATATATATATATATATACACGCACCCTTGCTCTTTATCATATAGGGGAGATTAGCCTTTTTACAGAAAAATTACCTTTTTTTAGCTCCTCTACACCAAATATAATACGCGACCCTCAAAAAGACGGTTAAATATTTAGACAAATATGCACGTACATACACATGCAATCCCGTCTCACTACGGTATGACTACTCCAAACCCGCACCCCTCACCCGAGGAAAGGGCAGAGCTCAGTGTGACCGAAAAGATATATTACACCAAGTATTTAGTATCATTCATAATCTACAAACAAATATCTTGATCCTAATTGTAATGTGAGTTCATGATTCACAAGTGGTACCGGCAAATGATTTCATGTAAAATGTTACTGAATTTTTTGTTTTATGGAAATTAAGATGCTTACAACAATTATTATATGGCAATGTATTTCAGAAGGAAACTGGTCGAAATAAACTCGTTACTGACTATGTAAAGAAACTTACTCAACCATTGTAATTGCTAGAATACTCACATTGAGTTTGAAAAACGTAAATATATATAAATAACATTCTTACTAAATTCCTCTTTACATCGAATCTATAACATTCTACGTCTATAAAAATAAAACATTAAACAATCAAGCAACTTCTCGAAGTATCAGGAATCCTTTAGCTTAATTAATGCTTGACAGAAAAATCAAAGAAATCATTAACATTTCTTTTTAAAGCTTATAAAACGAACACATGACTTAATCAAAATGCCTTTTTTTGGTAAAAAAGCAACTCTTCTACAAAATTATCAAATGATAGACAAAACTGAAAATGGGTTTGGAGATAAAATAAACGGCAATAAAAAATATTTTATCATAATTTTTCAGATTCAAGCCACCGAAACATATAGCAATAATACAATGAACATAAAATCATAAGAATATATAAAGTGAACTCATGACTTGAACTTGATCTGCTGGGGTAGTCTGCTCTAAAGTTTTGCTTTCCCAAGGTAACATCCACTCAAAACTTGCAGCTCTGGAGTGACATATCCCACCTCACAATCCTTGTACTCTCAATCTTAGCTTGTGTCCAATCTGTACACCAAAAGCCACACCTTAAAGGTACAGCTGAATTAGTTTCATTGTAAATACTATTTTTGGGCATTCTTTTGCAATTGCTCTTGATTTACTTCAGTTTCCTACTTAAGTAAATAACAGATAATTATATCCCATTAAATATAGTACATTCTACATTTAAAATGATATACAAATTCATAAACTATCAGGAACCTTCTATGAAAAACATCTTATATACTGTGCAGCAGAATAATAAAATACACTCTGCTCTACAAATTCATATCGTAGCATAACAAACATACAACTTTTACATCTTATGGCACAGACACAATATGTATATATATATATATATATATATATATATATATATATATATATATATATATATATATACTGTATATATATGTACACACACATATACAGTATATATATATATATATATATATATATATATATATATATATATGTGTGTGTGTGTGTGTGTGTGTGTATGAAAGGTTTTTTAAGGGAATTCTTTCTCTCTAGCACCACCTATGGACGGTTTCATTTGAACATAGCTGCTAACATCATCAACATCCACATGCTTTGTCAGTGTCTTTTCGCATGGCATCAGAAACACCTTTTTCTGTTTTGAATTAGGTTTGTAAGATAGCAAAACTATTTAAAACGAAAACCTGAAGTTTCCATCCAAAAATGTTGAAAAATAACGAAGGTAAATGCAAGACAGCTGATAAGCACTGGCACTGTTACTGAGATTTGCTGAGCCGTGAGTGATCTTCAGGAAACGGAGGCCCAGCGTGCCCCTTGTTCTATGCCTCTGACTTCTCCTCCAACCCACTTGCTCACACCATAAATGTCCACTTACTATGTCCAGTAGGACAGTCGCAATTTAAAAATCAAAACTTTACAACTAGATGCAGATTACGTCCAATGGCACCAATGGGACAGAAATTTTTCAGATGTAGAATACCTCCAATGCTGATCAAAGGGTTAATATACAAATTTATAAATGAAATATAAATAGGAA
>NC_090742.1:50026195-50031195 GCF_036898095.1 Palaemon carinicauda
TCTTTAAGGATCACAGGGCCGTTCAGATACTGAAAAAGAAATGCGCAGTAAATTAAAATGAAATAATTGACATATCCAGGGTCAAATACAGGATCTGAGACAAAATACACAACAGAATACAGTTTCACAATAAATTCTACAAATATCGCCTGATTAATTTAGTAAATATGATAATTTATAAAGTCAATATATATATATATATATATATATATATATATATATACATCTATATATATTTATATTTAAATATATATATATACACACACACACACACACATATATATATATATATATATATACATATATATATATATATATATATATATATATATATTTATATATATATCCACCCTGGACAGAGCATAGCATTACATATATGTATATATATATATATATATATATATATATATATATATATATATATATATATATATATATATATATATATATATATATATATATTATATATATAAACCACTGTATTTGAACAATATTCAGAGGTGTTGTGGGTGTGCCACATTATTCTAAGGCTGAGATATCATCATGTGTGAGCTGGTTACTTTTCGTGGGGACAAGAACTCATCTGAGAGCTATTCTTGTATAAAACTATATAAAGTCCTTAAAACAAATAGAAAAATATTAAGTATGTTAATGACTAGATACACAAGTCAAGTAGTGTCAGTAAGTGTGGGATCTGAATAATGTAAAATAAAAACATCTACAAAACACACAGCTACGGCGTTTGTTGCGGTGGAAAGGCCTGTGAAGTTGATGATGTAAACATACAAACACAACGTGCCTAAGAATTAGATGACAGACTCAATAGGTTGACATATGTGGTTGACTGATTATTAAAGAAAGGAGAATTACCACAACTGAACAAACTATATCACAGCACTCGAGTGAGATTGCGACCATTCCGTGAACCTGCATGGCTGACCTTTTTCTGAGATTGGTGTCGCACGAGGGGTACTTCTCCAATCATATCTGCTCTAGCACAGATCATGGTATTCCTTGTCTTTGTCTTTGCCAAGAGAAGCTCCTCTCAATTGCAGCAGGGAAAGACCACTGTTCAGCATTAAGAAAAAATTTCTGACTGAAGAACATAGATCTGTGCTCTTCTTTGGAGTTGTCTATTATTATTATTATTATTATTATTATTATTATTATTATTATTATTATTATTATTATTATTATTATTATTATCATCAGACAAAACTTTTACTGTCTAGATGGTCTAGACATCTTGAATGTCACTTGCCAATCCAAAGGATGAAAGAAAATCCCCTCAACTTGTTCCGGCCCATGATAAAGGGTTCAAGTCTTTCCTCTTTTTTCAGGAGTCCAGAGGGCATCGGATTGACTGGCTTCTGTCCTGCAGGGCCTCCATGGTAATATATTAAGAGAAATCGGCTCTTAAGGCTTGAACTCTAAGAGACTTTTTTTAGCACTGTCTATACCTCAACCAGTAAAGGGGTTGGAGGTCTAACTCAGGCACGGACTCACGATATTAGAGATGTTGGGGCCTTCTTAACGCTTAGGAAAAAATGGCAAGTTACTTAGGTATTAGGACAGGAATCTGCTGACACAGATTTCCTTGGCCTATCACTACCTGTGGGAGTATACTAACAAATCCTTAGGTACCTTTATCCTTGGTCCTGTTGTGGCTAGTCAATAGCCAGACTAGCCTCTCTCTCTCTCTCTCTCTCTCTCTCTCTCTCTCTCTCTCTCTCTCTCTCTCTCTCTCTCTCTCTCTCAAGACACGATGCATCTCATCTAAGATAGCAGTTTTGGCATAACCCTGGAATGCAGATCTGGACGCTATGAACCGTATTTGATGGCAGATGGAGGTAAGCTACATAACAAAGCAACCATGCTTTTCTGACGTGATTTTAAGAAGTATTGGCCCCTTCATCAAATATGAAGGGGAGGATGGAGGGAATGCTTTCAAACCCGTTTCTAAGATCTGTATACATTCGGACAACACATCCTATACAAGGATATAGGTTCTCCCGAGACTAATTACCGTTTACTCTTAATACAGGCCTGATCTAATATTTCTTTCATCTCCATGTTCAGACGACAAGGAGGATGGCAGGAGTCATCATCTTTGATTCCTTACATGACCAGGTGTTTTGACATTCTCTGGGAAAGTCATATATTCTTGGTTTCTAAGGTCATAATTTCCCATATGCATGAGTGTATTATTAAAGGACGATAGTTTGTCTTTATGTTGGCACATATTAAAAATTTTCAAAGAAATTTATATTTTTCCTAACTATATGAACCTGGGTGAGTGTATAGCTGACTGACAAGTGTGCACTTGTCAGGAAACAATTTGTAATAGTGAGTGTACAGTATAATAGAATGAAAAAGAATAAGCATGGTGAAGTGTATTTGCAGAATTTGCATACACGCATGGCAGTTTTGGCAAATGAAAAAGGGTAGTTTTGCTAGGCAATTAGAATAAAAAAGGAGAGGGTATTATTGGCATATATGAGTATACTAGAGGAAATGATGTTGTGAAGTTTTATTAAAAAGTGCTAGGAAAGTAATGTACAGTTTAAAAAAAATATATATATACCCAAGTTTACTTGGCAAAGAAAAAATTGTGAGGAAAATCACTTGACACATTACGTTCGTTCAGAGTAGATGAAAACCCGGATGGTGATGTAATCATTAAACAGGGGTTAGCTGCAAATCTATCTGATCATTATTTGGTGGAACGAAAATTTAGTTATATGGAAGTTCAGAATGGAAATGAAGGGTTGAAAATGTAGTTGTAGGGATAACAAAAACAAGTAAGCTTAAGAATAAGTTAATGGGAATAGCCTCAAGTGGAAGAGAGTTTGGGTTTGTAGATTTCAAAGGGAATGAGGAGGGAGTAAAAGATTTAGTGGTGGAATAAGCATATAGGAAGTTTATATAAAAAACAATCATGTACAATACTAATCACAAGAGGGAATATTGTATAAGAATATGAGATGGTCAAGACGGTAAGAAAAAAAAAATACTGGAGATAATAATAAAGATTAGGGGAAAACTTCAGCGAGCCAATCAGTGGGAATAACAATTTATTTGAAAGGGAAATATATGAAGCCACAAAGTTTTATGAGGAAATGGGAAATAAAAGATGTTGATGGGAAGAAGCTGTCTTGGGTAATAGAGTGAGAATAATCATAATGTTTCGAATTGTGGGCATAGAAAAAATGCAAAGTAAAAGACATAAGAGCTGAAATAGGGGTTTTCAACATATTTATGAAGGTGGTGACACGAAAAATCTGAGAAGGGAAATGTATATACAAAATTGTGGAATATAGAGATTGATCCTGAATTGAGTAAGAATTAGATATTTGGAGTCAGGTAAAGTTGTGAAAGCATGGTTTAGAGGGCGAAAGGGGTTTGTAATATATGGTTATGCAAGTTTTTATTTGCTCAAGGATAAAATTAATATAGGTAATGGTGGAAATTATAAAAAACTTCAAGTTCAGTGGGTGCGGCAGTCAATTAAAAGAAGGTTTGATAAAGCTGTTTAACCGTAGTAATTGCGTCATCGAGACGGCTTATCTGATCTGAGGTGCCTTATTGGGTGAACACTCAATCTGCCGGCCGATCAGGAGCCTGAGGAATTTCCTGCAGCAGGAGATGGGGTGATGACGATGTTACTTTTGTCCATGATCGTCCAAGACCTGGACCTGCAATGAGTGGATGGGGTGCCACCGTCCCATCTGTGCCACCCACAACAACCCTGTCTGGCCTACCTGCTACCGATAGAGGTAAGAGTCCAAACTCATTTCATTCTGTTTGGTAACGTTTTATTGTATAATCATGGTCAGTTCAGTAAGTATTCAATAGATTTCATCTACGGTATTCATATTTTTCCTAAGATTTTCCAGAAAAAAAGAGGATTGTCTATATCATGGCCATCGGTTGGCATCTATTATATTGCAATTGCATTAAATATGTAACAGGTATGTTCTAAGGTCCAATGGGCACATGCTTGGCAATTTTTACCTCGATCCTCCATTATTTAGGTACCCCAAAAGGTGAGATTTATTCAGAAAAAAATTCTTGCATTATATTCTCTTTGTCACAGCTTTACTTATGTGGGCAGGAGAAGCCTGTGATCCCCAGCAAGAGGCTACAGCCATCTAAGAGTGCCTCAACCAAGACACCTCAACCTTGCATATGGTTCCATATTATTTTCATATAGTTACTTTTTCATTTACGAGAATGCAACCGATTCCTAAGAATACATGTCCAGGGATCAAAAAGATTAAATGTTGGTAAAAAGACAATGATAAAGAGTATATTAGAGAAAGGTTGAATTATATGTAAACGGGAGAACCATGAAAATTTAGAGGTGAATGTTAGTATGGACCGTGGGAGAATGAATGGAAACTAAATTCTTAGGTGTGTTTGGGAGTAAATATTTTCAGTTATGAAAGTATACGTGAAGAGGCTAGTCACAGAAAAGGTGAATCCAGAAAGGAAGCAGAATTCATGTCAGGAACTGAAAAAGAATTTAAGGGTTAATGGAAGCCAGTGTTAAAATGCATGGAGTGATGATTTCACTAATTGAAATTTATATATGTGAAATAGGAATGATGGAAACAAACACAGGAATAAAAGTGGAACCAAGAGGAAAAAAATTATCCAACCTTATGCACTGTAAAAGAACTGATGAGGTTTTAAATGCAGAAAGAAGTAGAATAAGCAAAGGGTGAGTGTAGACAACAAGATAGATCTGAATACATTTGCAAATAAGTTTCTTATACTTTTATTTATCTAAAATACAGACGCTATATCACATGGTTAAATTCTTTACATCAATTATCATTAAAGGCCAACCTGAAACACCAGTTGAAACGCAGAAAATATCGACTAATAAAAACCATGATAACATTATAAGATGAGCATAAGTATATTAGAAGAAAATGACAGTAGGCAAGGCTTTGAAAATGAAGATCACATATGAAGATAAATTAAAAAAGTATGGA
>NC_090742.1:50036195-50101195 GCF_036898095.1 Palaemon carinicauda
CACTGAAGGAGGCACTAAAAATCTCTGGATTAGAATAGATCACCTTTAGAAAATGAACCCTGCAACATACAATGTAAGGAAGAACATCTTGCTGTGTTACTAGAATAGATGAAATAAATAAATTGAGAAATAATAAGATTGAGTGAAATTAGAAGTTATATAGAGTTACTGGATGGTCCTATATTTTGCTTCAGGGGATATAAAAAGAACAGAGATAATGGAGTTGTTTTCTTATTAATAAAACTCTTGTAAGTAAAATAGAAGATTTTTCTAGTATCAATGGTAAAATAGGAGGACTGACTATCAAACTAAATGAGAAGTGTAAACTGAAGATCATTCAAACGTATGACTCAATTTATATTTGTTTTAAGTGATTTCAATACTAAAGTCGGTCAAAATAAGAGAGGAAAATAAGGTGTAGATAAATTTGGCGTTGGCATAAGAAACAACATAGGAGACATACGGAAAGAATTTGCTACACGAAACAATCGAAAAATCATGAACACCTATTTTATAAAAATTAACATAGAAAAAGGACATGGAAACCCCACCATGGAGAAACGAGAAACGAAATCGATTTTATTCTCAGTGAAAAAGTTGATTTAGTTAAAGATTTAATTGTTAAACAAGGTGAAGTCAAGCGATCATGGAGTGGTAAGAGGTAAATTTTTCTAGATCTATGGAAAGAATTTGAAATACTAATTTCAAGAAAGAAAACAATTCATAAAATAAGAGAAAAATCTGATGAGTTTGGTAGAGCTACAGAAAAAAAGATACTCCCAGCTACATGATAAAATGGAAGCAAGTAAAGAAGAAATGAACAGTAATTTAACAAAATTTTGTATTGAAATCAGTACAAGAGATGGGTGGAAAAGTTCCAAAATGAAATCAAGAAAAAACTATCAGAAAAAAAAAATAAATAAATAAAGGAGAGATTGGAAATGAGGGTAAAAAAAGCTAAAAACCGAAGATATTCGTTAACACAATTAGAACAAAATTGAGGCAACACTAAAAAATGGAATACTCATCAAGTTAATGAAAAGAAGACTTAGAACACGTCACCAATAGATGTTTGCTTTAAAAGATGAAAATGGAAATATTATCAATAACAGATATGAATTGAAAAAAAAAAAAAAACAGCAAAGCATTTCTATACAATGCTATCCTTTGGTGATATAAGAAGTAACTTTGACAATAGAAATAATGAAACACCTAAGCCGGTACCAAAAGTAACAGTAGGAGAGGTAAAGGAAGCATAAAACGGCATGGAAAGAGGCAAAGATGATGATGGCCTAGCAATTGATCTAATAGATGGAGTTTTCATAGTAGTAAAACTCGCAAAACTTTAAACAAAATGTTTCCAACACTGCTCTATTCATACAGCTTGACATAACTTAATCATTATATTAATTCACGAAAAAGGGGAGACACAAAAGCCCGCCCAATAGGTTTATTCTCAGTAATACAAAAAATATTTAAAAAGACCATATTACGCTAAATAGAAAGTCAGCTAGATTTTAATCAACCAAGAGAACAGACAAGCCTCAGAACTGGGTATTCAAAAACTGACCATATCCCTGTAATTAACCAGCTAATGGAAAAATCAACAAAGTATAACAAACCACTATGTATGACAATTATAGACTATAAGAAAGCTTTCGATTTTGTCAAAACTTGAACAGGCATGAAAGTCCTTCAAAGACTAGGAATATATAAATCTAATTTTAGAACTCATGAAAATATCTTTATGGGTAGTACAGCAATCCTAAAATCCTAAAAAGATAGTGACAAAATTCTCATAAAGAAAGAAGTTAGACAGAAACCCCATCTCACCTAAATTATTCACAGCATGCCTAGAAGATTGGGAAAATGTAGGAATTAACATAAATGGGAAATAACAGCTTAAGACTTGCAGATGGCATAATTCTATTTGGTGAATCATGGAAGGAACTGCAAAAGATGATAGATGATATGAATAGAGAACGCAGAAATGCAAGTCTGAAAATGATGATAAATAAAACTAAGATAATGGTCAGCAAAAATGCAGAGACAACAAATAAGGGTTATGGACGAACCTCTAGAGATTATTAAGAATATACGTACTTAGGACAGACAGTAAGGTTTCCAGAGCACATAAGATGGAAACTAAAAGAATGATAGGCTTAGGATGGAGAGCTTTTGGTAAACAAATTGAAATTATGAAAAGTAAAATGCCATTTTCTGTGAAAAGAAAAGTACTTAATCACATGGTCCAACCACTATTAACTTATGCATTGGGAACTTGGAGCCTTACTAAAACCTTACAACATAAGCTAATTACAACTCAGAGAGCTATGGAAAGAATAATGATGGGGATAACACTAAGAGTCACAAAAAGAGTAACATGAATACGAGAGCAATCTATAATAAATGAACAAGACCAAGACATATTGAGAATGACAGATAATATATGGACATTAAGAATCACAAGGGGGTCCCTAGAGATTGCAAAAGATGCAGAGAAGGAAGGCAAAACGATGAATTGACAAGCTAAGAACATTTGCAGTTACAGACTGATATAGAAAGACCATAAGTAGACGGGAGAAGATTGACATGACTGAGGCCTTTATCCAGCAGTGGACTACTTACGGCTGATGATGATGATGATGATATGTATGTATGTATGTATGTATGTACGTATGTATGTATGTATGTATGTATGTATATATATATATATATATATATATATATATATATATATATATTTATATTTATATATGCATGTATGTATATATATATACACACACATATACACACACACACACACACATATATATATATATATATATATATATATATATATATATATATATATACAAACACACACACACACACACACACATACATATATATATATATATATATATATATATATATATATATATGCACTACTCCACTTGTCTTGGGGCCACTTATTGACCCATGACCGCTCTTGATAGATTATTCCAATCTATTCTCTCTTGTGCTAGAGTCATCCAATCTTTAGGGTTCAAACCCTCCTGCTTTATATCCTCCTCTAAACACCTCCTCCAATCTTTTCTTGGTCGTCCAGGAGGTATATGTTCATCTACACGTGCCAAGAAGATCCTTCTTGGCATTCTTTCCTCCTCCATTCTTGCAACATGCCCTGCCACTTTTATTCTTCTTCCCCTAACAAATCAACTTATATGGGGTTTTTATGTCTATTTTTTCAACTCTCAGTTATTTCTCCGCCTCCACTCTTGTCTTCTTGTTCGTATAATGGTCCCACTATGGTTCTGGCTAGTTATTCTAAAAAATCTTAAAGTTTTTTCTTACTCTTTTGTCAATGACCATGCTTCACATCCATAGACCATTATGGGCCTTATTATAGTATAATACACCCTCAATTTTGTCTTTTCTGATATTGATCTTCTTTTGATAAGTATTAGCAAACTAGAGACACCCTGTTCGCAGCTCCAATTCTGTCATTTATTTCCGTTTTCATATTTCCATCTCTATATATTTTCATCCCCAAGTATTTAAGGCCTTTCACCACTCCAATTTCCACTGCATCGATGTTGACGCACCATGCACTCTTGTCTTCTAGCTATTTCCATGACTTTTTTTTCTTGATTTATTTCAAGACCTATTCTTTCTGTTGTTCCTCTGAAGATATGGGTAATCTTTCCGTATCTCTCAGATCTTTCGTCACTATATCTTCTGCATACCTTAGGCAGTTAACGGCCACTTCCCTATACTTTATCCCCTCTAGTCGGCCTGTGATCATTCTTACTACTTTTTTTATCATGATATTGAACAACATGGATGAAATTATACATCCCTCCTTAAGCCCGGTCTTTATGTCTATTGGTGATCATGCTTTTTTTCACATTTTATTGAGTTAATTGTATTTCTGTAGCAGGTTTGAGTCATTCTGATTAATTTATGTGGTATACCCATTTCTCTCATGATGCTCCACATTGATGGTCGGTGAAACGCTGTCATATGCTTTTTTAAAATCAACGAAGAGATGTACTTGATATTTATTGTGTTCCCAGAAATTTTCAAGGATCTGCTGTATAATGAAAATATGGCGTACCTCTTAAATATATAAATTTGATTAGGTCTGTTAATGAACAAATGCAAGGGCAAAGTTAATGTTAGTGGAGTCCTATCAAAAGAATTTATGAATTTCTAGTGAACAGCGGAGTACTCCAATGGTATGTATTGTCACCTGTGTTGTTAATTCTTCTCGTGGATTTTATATGACGTTGAACAGTTCGGGATAGTCGAGAAGGATTGGAATAGATTGGTAATAGAAAATTAGCAGATCTAAAGTATGCTAATGACACTATCCTTATTAGCAGAACACCACAGGATTTGCAAAGGTCGCTTACCGGAATGCATGAAATATCACACGAGGTTGGGCTCAAGATAAAAAGAAAGGAGACAGATGATGAGAACGGAATATGCAATGGAAGCTAAAATATCGAGATTAATGAGGTAGAATTACTTAAATATTTAGAACTAGGATCTCTAATACAGGGTCTTTAGAATTGGCGTTTAATGACAGGTTGAAATAAACAAATCAGACTAGGTTAAGTAAAATGTGGAAATCAAATCACCTGAAATTACATAAAAAAACAGGCTATATATCAGTTTAGTGAGAATTGTATTACAGTATAGACCTGAGACATGGTATGACAAAGAAAAAAAATTATGTCCAACAGATTTTGCAGATTTGAGAACGAAGTCCTCAAAAGAATATTGGGAGTTATATGGCAGGAAAGGAGTAGAAATGAGATTACAAGATTTTACTTTAGTGCCATATGAGGATGAGATCTTGGTGAGGGGTAGATGGAGATGGATTGGGCATGCTCTTCGCACTCCCCAAGAGATTAGTTCACCAATCTTTTAACTGGGCTTCACAGGGCGCTAGAAAAGTTGGAAGACTCAGGCCTACATGGCTGAGTACTATGAAGTGTGAAGTAGGATATTATGAATGGAGAACTATTGATTTAAAATCTCAAGATAGAGACGACTGGTGAAATTTAACTAAGGCCCTTTGTTTCAATAGGCGTAGGAGGAGATGATATATATATATATATATATATATATATATATATATATATATATATATATATGTATATATATATATATATATATATATATATATATACGACAAATGTATCCAAATACGAAGAAAAAATAATTCAACAGTTATTTAAAACTATCACAGAAAATCTTTTGCAGTATAGAATCAACAAATAATTTTTCATGCTTATGGTGCCTCCTAGTCATAAACTGATAATGACAAGAGAGAGAGAGAGAGAGAGAGAGAGAGAGAGAGAGAGAGAGAGAGAGAGAGAGAGAGAGAGAGAGAGAGACAAAAGTTGGGTGAAACGTAAGGTCGTCTTGAGGATATGATGGCTTACGATGAAATGTACAGAAACCGTACTGCCTCGCCTCATATTAAATCAAATAAAAATACGAAATTTGTATATAAAAGAAACCAAACACCACCTTCAGACAGAAAGGAAGAGAGGTTCTATATACCCGTACAAAAGAAATGTCCAAATTTACAAGAAGTTTAATCAACGAAATGGTTTTCCTAAGCATAAACGAAACGTTGACAAATTAAAAAGGATTGTAAATTGAAAGTTTTACAAATGCATTCATATTTAAATGAAAGGCCCCGTAATTAAAAACTGACATCTGTTGATGACAGGCAAAACTTTCCGCGAATGCTCAAGGGATGGAGTATCCATTAACGAATTAAGCCAAATTAATGTATGTTGGCACAGCAGTGAGAGATGAAAATTTAAATAACTATGTAAACCATAAATATATTTGCTTTACACACACACACACACACATATATATATATATATATATATATATATATATATATATATATATATATTTATACATACATATATATATGTATATATATATATATATATATATAATATATATATATATATATATATATATATATATGTGTGTGTGTATGTATATACATACATATATATATATATATATATATATATATATATATATATATATATATATATATAGATAGATAGATAGATAGATATATAGATATATTTGTTTGTACACACATGCAATCGGAACCAACTGACCTGTCCTGCTCAGGGGAGATTGCCAATACTCGCAAGGAGTTTTCAAGCAGTACTGACTACTAAGGTTCTCGAAATAGGGATAAGGCTATTTGGAGGATCCAGGCCTACATGGCTGAAGACTATGAAGCGTGAAGTAGGAGCAAAAGCTCAAGATAGAGATGACTGGCGAAATCTAACCGAGCCCCCTTGCGTCAATAGGCGTAGGAGATGATGATGATGATGAGATATGCGTGTGTACCATTGTGTACATGTAGTTTCTCTGTGCGTGTACAGCATGGTTTCTCTTCCTCTAAGGGTCCAAACCCTCGTTTCACCAATAACGGGTAGGGTTCTATTTCCGATTCTCCACCCTAAGAGACGGGAAGGAGAGAGAAGGAAAAGTACAAATGTTTCACCTCGCACACACATGTCTATAAAAAAAAAAAAGTTGCCTTAAATGAGTCATATGCAAGTCCAGAAAAGGAGCTGGAAAATTACACAAGTAAAGCAGCCTCAATAGGGACCTAGAATAAACCGTCCAGAGAACTGTGTGCAAAGACGTGAAGATAAACTGATGTTCAAGTGGTCTAACGCTTCAAGAACCTCCTTCCATCAACACCTGTAACACAACCGATTTCATCTTTGAGGGAAGGATGGGACAATGTCCCTTACCTATAGTAGGCTCACCACCTATCCAGATAAGATATATGCTCGTTGAATAGTTTCACGAACATAGAAGATGGTGCTCCCGGTCACTTTCTTGGTCCCACCCACACTAAAAAATAGTTCTTAACGTCGAGACAAAGATGCCATGTCTACTCAGATAGCACCATAACGACCTCACAGAACTAAATAGCATAATTTCATGATATTCACCCTTGAAATACTGAAAAGAGAGGTTGAGAAGAACTCAAACTTGGGATCAGGAACATAAGTATCACTCATCTTTGCAACAAACTCTGGAACAAAGATGAAGAAAACTGACCACCATCCCTCGGAATATAAAACATGACCCAAAAGTCTGTGAAGCTTACTCAAGTACTTCATAGATGTCGAACCTAGCAAAAACACTTGAGCGTTAGATCCCTGTGTGAAGCCTCTTCAGTGCCTCAAATGGAGTTATAGTGCGAGCTGTGAGTATGAGAGTGACATTCCACTGTGGAGGCTTTAGTTTCCCATGGAATATACGTATTCTGTGCCTTTTCAGCAAACTCCGGAATAAAGACAATGGAAATAAACCCCTACCCATCACAATGAGAAAAAAACATATGAAAGGCTATGAAGCTTCCTTACATACTCCGTTGATGCCAAAGTAAGCAGGAAGACATCCTTGAGAGTCAGATCCTTACCTGATGCTCTCCACAGAGGCTCAAACTGAGTTCTGGTTAGCCCTAAAAACTGAGGGTAATATCACTATTTGGGGGACGTTAGTAGTGAATACTGTTTGAAACTCCTTGCGAGTATTGGCAATCTCCCCTGAACAGGACAGGTCAGTTGGTTCAGACTGCAAGGAGCCTATCTCCGGGTGGGGACAGCACCTCCCTTAAGTCAAATGTCCTGGCTCAGAATAAAGGAGTAACTTTTCACAGCAGAGACTGAGAAGAGCTTCAGTTGCAGAGAGAAAACAAGGAAATCCATTACCTGTTTAACAAATGCTATGACAGGAGGTATACATCATCTACGGCTCCAATTACAGAAGATGGCCCATTTCCCCAGATAGACAGTATTCAAAGATCGTGACAGATATCCAAACGAATCTCTTGAAGCTCAGACAGAAAAGCTTAAAGTTGAAGGAGATGATTGATAGGGCAGTATCTCTCGAGTTTGGTGGAGGAATAAGTGCAAAGCTTCTACTCCTAACAGAACTACCCTCTTGAACTTTACCTTGTGTTCACATGTAATTGCTACTTTTACAAAGTTTGCATCGTGGTTACACCACAGATTCAACACAGACAGCGATCCAGCCATGATGCTGACTAGATACATGACATGAGCATAGAATCCTTACTTATGGCATCAAACTGGAAAGGGAAACCATCTTCTGTCCTAAGAAGCTCCATACTGAGGTTCCCTACAAGGAAAAAAAGTGTAGTCCACCTGGAGAGGAGAAGGCCTACTGTCCGATGGGGTACAATACTTTGCCTGAGTGAGAGTTTAGGAGACCTGATCAGTCATGTAACCATGGCAAAATGAATGATCATTTTAAGCCCAGAAAAAGGGCAAAAGCCCTTCTCAATGTCAGAGAGACCCTCCACTGCTAAATGCAAAGTCTCCTCCTCTAGTCTGTTGTATTGAAAAATCAGTGCAAAGACATAAGAATTGCCTTTCCCTCTTGGGACGATCCACATCTGGAGAAGAGTCCTCCAGAATATTGCTCTGAGATGTTTTGCCCTCCACTTGGGATGATGACTCGTCAACATTGTTCCAAGCAATGGTAACAAGGCACAAAGTACTTATGGCCCATAATGGACGATGAGTTCAGTCTTGTAAAATGTATGATGTAGATGAAAGCGGATAATCAGCGATCACTACCATGTGAGTTGGCCCTCTGGGAGCAAGAAAATTTTGATTCTTGGCCCCTAGTTCCGACTAAGCCAAGGAATCACTAGGCATAGCCTTGGAAGCAAAATGTGGGTGAATAAGAAAACCCATACTCCAAACAAAGTGGACAAGAACCTTAAACCCACCTATACAAACAATGAAAAAGCTAACTTTCTGGTCTTTTGAGGGGAACTGGAACCTTTATGGGAAGCAAGTATTGTAGGTTCTGTGATTCAACCAGAAGGGGACTAATTGTTGTTGTGATGTTAGTGAGACTTCTTACAGTGGCTTCACCAAGTGATTACTTTTTGCTAGTCATTTTCTTCTTTTCTTTTTGAAAACAGAGGTGATAGGGATAAGGAAGAAGATGAAACAGTGAAACAAGTAGCATCCATAGT
This sequence comes from Palaemon carinicauda, assembly GCF_036898095.1. Lineage (NCBI taxonomy): Eukaryota > Metazoa > Arthropoda > Malacostraca > Decapoda > Palaemonidae > Palaemon > Palaemon carinicauda. The sequence goes on from NC_090742.1 coordinate 50,045,257, forward strand.
AATTCACACATGAACCACTGGAACGTACACACGCACTGGCAAGAAAGCATATGGGGAATCACTGCAGAAGTCACAACAAAATTGCGTTACCTACTGCCAAACATAGGGTCACCAGGCCAGGAGGGCCAACCAAACCCAAATGAGACCACAGTCTCCAGATCAATATCTTAAATGAAGGACTGACAAACCCTCACTAACCAAACCAACACACAACAAAACCCCCACATGATAAAAACCCAACCGACAAAATTCCCATAATATTATTAATGGCTAGTTTTATATGGAATCAAAAATTTAATTAAAAGAAGGCTCATTAATTTTATTCATTCACATTAAAATTGATTTTATTATTACTGTTATTATTACACAAAAATAATTTGAATAATCATTTTTGGAATAAGGGCTCTTATGCAGGTTATTTTACTAATATTGTTATTATTACTGAAAAATATCTAAATTGATCATGTTTAGAGAGAGTGCTAAGACGCAAGCTATTTTATTATCATTGCCATTATTACTGGAAAATATATAAATTACTGATATTTGGAGTTAGTGCTAATTATGCAAGTTCTTTTATTAGTATTTCCAAGAGTTGATAAAATAAGTCTATATCTATTTGGTGATGTATCTGGATGTACTTGGGGTTACATTTTAAAAATTAAGGTTGTGCTAGGCATGATAACATGAGGTAATTCAGCGCTTAGTAAAATAACATGATAAAAGAAAAATTTAGGTGGACAATAGGATGAAAGATGTGGTACAAGAACGGACGTAAACTAAACCGCTTAAAATGTGAGCATCTGGGGCCAAAGCAATACTGCAAACTCACTTTTATTGATGCCTACAGAGCATCGCTGTAAGAAATTCTTGACAGATTTCCTCTGATTCATCAGAAAGGGAATACTACTCACAGTTTATTACTAAATCACTGAGTGGAGCACTTATACCAACTACTGTAGATGTTAAAGTAACACATGAGCTGGTTAAAAGTCCCATCTATATACCAAATATCTGCCTTTCCTACATGATGCATCGCATCTCTTGTAGCAAATATGATTAGTCAATGCCATTACCGTGAATAAGAAAGGGAACAGAATTTTCTCCTGGAGTCATAGTCCAATGTCCACAAATTCTCAAACCCCTTAACGATTCAGGATCATTATGGAGCCCGGCCTGACGTTTTTTTTAACATATCTTTTCACTAAATTCATATTTCCCATAGAAAGTTACGAGTTATGCTCTCCAACAGATCCACAACAATATCACTTGTAATTCCTCTAGCTGGCTTGGCCTACTGATTTTAGGTTGTGCGATTTTTTTCTACTTCAACTGATCCACCATCTCCATGATTATGCTCAATACCTGAAATGATATTCTATAATTCTAGATTTTTTGTTAATTTCCCATTACACTTAAATGCTTATCTTCTGGAACATCCCTATTTCTTTAAAGTAGCACTGGTGGACCTTTTAGTGTACAGCAATCCTTCGTAACACAGGTTTTCTCACCCTTTATTATTACGGATAACTTCCATGATGAGTAAAGAAGTAGCTGAAAGTTTTACTCTCAATCTGAAACTAGAAATTCTGATAATATCATCTTTATAAGAAAATATTACAATAAAAATTGAAACTATATATTAGGTAATATGGGGGGGGGTATGTGGAGGGTTTGTAAGTGAGGGTTTAGTCGTCTCCCCATGTACAACAAGCCATGCCAATATTCATGAACAAAAATGAAAACAAACAAAAAGTTCAAGAGGTATACAGTAGGCTTATACATCAGCTGGTTACATGACTTTCCTGACGCTTAACATCTTCCATATTAAGGAAGATATGAAAGAGTAAGGAGTCCCCTATGGAAAGCAAAGGACACACGTGTAGAAAGAATGGGGCTTTCACTAGGCGGATTAATTGGGGGCTCTTTTTTTAACAGCCGGAGGCAGCCATGGTGAAGGCCTATCCATAAAGGATTGAGATTTCATCCTACTCTTTTTAAATCTATTAGGTAAATGTTGAAAAACATAAATATGGCTACCTAACACAATGCCATACAATAAATATTGTATAGCTAAAAGTTATGATAGGTGTCTGATGCATATTACTTTGTGTATAAGGGAGAAATAATCATCTTAGGACCAATACTGAAAATACAAAAGTATGATTGAATACCGTAGTCACCTAAACAAATGAAAATTAAATTCTGGCTCTTATAACCTTTCATCCTTGAAAAGGCTGAAGGTCTATCGCGTCCTTTGTAGTTAACATCAACAATTCTTCCTAACTGTCCAACAGGACTTACCATTAAGGATATTCTCTGAAAAAAAAGTCAAATTCGTATGCTGTACTCACGCTGGCAGAACACAAAGAAAAATACACTAACCAGACTCCTTGGCGTTTGATTGAGAGTCAATGATAGAGAAAATCATCTCTCTCTCTCTCTCTCTCTCTCTCTCTCTCTCTCTCTCTCTCTCTCTCTCTCTCTCTCTCTCTATATATATATATATATATATATATATATATATATATATATATATATATATATATATATATATATACACACAGTATATATATTGGTGTATATTACCACTTTATCTTTGTAGCATCTAGCAATCTACGAATACCTAACATTTAACAACCATGATAATTCTTTCTCCTTTCCCCATTCATATGATTTCAATATAGCACAAAGAATAAAAGCCTGAAAGAAAAGGGGGAAGAAGTAGAAGCAAAAAGGAAAAGATGAAAAAGAAGGGTAAGAAAGATTCCCGAGGAAAGAGGCCAGGGAAAATGACGTTCACTGGCATCTAAGCCCGACCACAGTTAAGTGGGGCAAGGTATCTCATATCAAACTCCGGTCAATACGAAGGGTGAGATTATAAAGATAGATGCTTAGAGAGAGAGAGAGAGAGAGAGAGAGAGAGAGAGAGAGAGAGAGAGAGAGAGAGAGAGAGAGAGAGAGAGAGAGAGAGAGAGAGAGAGATGATTAAAGCTAAGTATGGCAACCAAATGATTGAATAAAAAAAAATACATTTAACCATATTACCAGCAGCGATGCTGTCTATCAATACAGATTACTTTCACCATGCTTCGTTAATCTCTGCAAGTATGGAACACACTGAAATTAACCTCGAAATTTTCTTTCTAAACTTTTGCTGGAAAATCAGACTTGACTGAACAAACAGAAGCAGTTACAACATTGCTATCGGCTAAATGGTAGATAAATATCTTGCGGAGAAGGAGTAAAACGTTTGATAATGAATGTACAATGTACTGGAATGAAAAAATGGGAGAGAATGAGGGATCTGAATCTATCGCTAGTTGGTTTTGGAGAGCACGATAGGTGATTGTGCTACGAAATTTGTAAGAATAGCTAAGTGACAGAAAAGAAACTGAGCTGTTGGTACCTATGTAATTCCTGGAGAAAATTATATTACGGGGTCTTGTGGAAACTGTTTGGAAAGAAGCTTCATTGTTGAATATACGTGGTTATGAATGGACCTCAATATGTATAATTTGAAAGAGAAAATGGTGAGGAAAGAGAATGCCACATTATGTTTTAGTACAGAGTAGATGAAAGAGCAAGAGAAGAAGTGGTGAATGGTAAATAGAATCATTATTTGGTTGAAGCAAAAGTTAAAATAGAAATGTTGGCGAGTAAAGTGTGGAAATGTCTTTAAATGGCCTTGAGACAAGTGGGTTTGGTAAGAAAGAAATAAGAAGAGCTTATAAGAAAAAAAAACGAACTGTATTGTAGGATTGAAGAAAAGTAGGAGGAAGGTGTAGATGGGGATTTTTAAAATTCCATGCTTGAGAGTGATGGTGATTATAGGAAGTCTAGTAAGTGGTGGGATGAGGAATGAAAAAAAAAGTCTGATGAAGGAAGAGATCCCTGGTGTTGTTAACTGTAACAAGAGAAAATCAAGAGTAAGAATAATAAATAATAATGAAGGTCAGGGGCGAGGATACTACAAAATGGATAGAGCAATCAAGGACATAGTGAGAGGAAAAGATGGCTAGTAATAAAGCAGAAGTAAGATGGGTAAATCATTCAAATGGGAAATAAATAAACAAAAAAAGAATAATGAGAAATAAATGGATCTCACAGTGATGAGATGATGTCTAACATGAATATAATCACAGCCAGATGGAATAAAGTATTTTGAAAATATATGAAGCATAAAAGAGGGGCACAATTGAGTGATGGCACTCTTTAAAGGATTAGTATAAGGTTGAGAATGATTATGGGAGTGCTAATAGAGTATGTAAGAAATAGAATTAAACGGTTGATGTAAAGACAACATTAGCACAAAAGGACTGGTATATGGTAGAATATTGATTGAAGAAGTATGCAAGGTAATACCATTACTGTCAAGATAAAAATGATTTGGACAAGGAAGAGAGTGTGTGGACCCAAATTTTGGGGTGAAAGTTGTGTGAGAGGATGGAAAAGGGCCGTGGTGGTATGTGCAAAGTTGTACGATAAATCAAAATTAACTGGCAATGGCTTGTGGAATGGTTTATGTTTGTGGATAACACTTTGCCAATCTGAGAAAGTAATTAGAAACTGTAGAAGCTAGTAAAAGAGTTTTTAAAGGATGATAAACGGAGCCAGTCTATTGTAAATGTCAGAAAAGTGATGTAATAAGGGTAAACAGAAACTAGGATGATGGAGCAATGATTACTGTACAAAACGCAGTGAGAAATGGATCATAGGGTTATAAACAGATTCCTCCATGTTGTCACATCTTCACAGATCACCGGCTAGCCTTTTTTCTCCAAACCCGCTCCACCTCTTTCTTTCTCTCTCTTTCTATATAAATTGTGTATTCAGAAATTTCACGTAAAATTATTCTAACTTTTGTTCTATACTGCCATTGAGGTAAAATTCATGACTTGTTTTCTGTATAAAGTTTTACACACATCCTATACGTAGCATATGACCTTCAAGCCTTATCCTGATAACTCATCTATTTCCTTTCCGTACAAGACTAGTTTACCGCCATGTTTACTGCTTACATGACCAAGTTATTTCCTGGGTTCTGTGATGGGGCGTAGGACACTACTGGTAGGGCATAGGGTTATTAGGGGAGGGTGGGGGGCAAATGTCTCAAATAGTAACCCATTGTTATTGATGATGGCACTTAGATGTTTCTCAATGAATTTAGAATGTAACGTGAATACATCTCAGACATGGTACAACTACTCTTGCAATCAATGCGCATTGGTGTGACTCACTGGACCATTCTTAGATATGCATACCCTTGTCATATGTAGATGTCAGATGAGGATGTGGGACTGTAGGAGCCTCTTTTCTGATATGTAAGTTCTTCCATGAGAAGACACTCTTAAACCAAACCATTGTTTTCTAGTGTTGGGTAGTGCCATAGATTTTGTACCATAGTCTTCCACTGTCTTGGGTTACAGTTCTTTAGTTTGAGGGTACACCCAGGCACACTATTTAATCTGCTTCCTTATTTCCTTTCCTCACTGGGTTATTTTACCTATTTTAGATTTTGGGTTTATAGCATCCTGCTCCAACTAGGGTTATAGCTTATCTAGTAGTAGTAGTAGTAGTAGTAGTAGTAGTAGTAGTAGCAATAATAATAATAATAATAATAATAATAATAATAATAATAATAATAATAATAATAATAATAATAATCACCATATCACGTCCACACACATAGCCAAGTCATCTAAAACATCAGCAGGTACTTGGAAGAAAAGGTAAATGGAGAGGAGAGTAAAGTCTGGAAAGGGATGGACACCTTGTGTGAAAGACATAATAGAAAAGAAGTGCCATGTTGTCCAAGAAGAACTAAAGTGGATGCAAGATCCGCTTAAATAGTAGTGGTAGTTTATGTAAGGATTTCCATGAACCACTGAAGAGACTTCTGAGCAGGTGACTGAGCCAACCAATACTGCGAATTTTTCTCTGCAAAGGAAGGTCAGTTAAAGGCAGTTAAAGGATGAAGGTGCACATCAGTAACTGTTTACTTGCTTTTAGCTGGAGCTGGTTAGCTGTATATCATGTAGTCTACTTTATTTTGTATTTCTTCATGAGTAATGGAAAATGTATTTTAAACTATTTTCACACGTGTATTACCGTCCCATTCTTAAGCATATGCTTTATCCAAGTAAAAAATCAATCTTTTCTTGACTAATTAATCAAGTAATGTCTAACTTTTTAAATACATTTCAATTAAAAAAGAACATTTGTACATGGTATTTTCTAGCATATTATACTGTCATTAAATAAATTTATACTCACATCACTCCGTCTCTCTTATTACTTAGGATTCACTTTCCGATTCCTCGTAGGCTATAATTATGATATGTTGTGAATTTTCATGAAATTTCTTTCTTAGCATTATCGAAAGAAAGCAACATCACTGACCTAAGTAACACCATCACCACCCAAACCGAATTGCCGATCTTTAATAGTTCCAAAATTAATACTTAATATGGCGTGTGATACACTAACGTTAGACACTAATACAGGGTGATATGAATTACTTCATTAACAAATTATGTCCTCGTAATGAAATAAACACGGCACATGAAAAGGCCTATGGTAGAAAATAATCCGCCAGGATATTATTGTGCAAATTGTCACATTGATGAATTCATAACAAATTCTTCCTTTGTTGTAACGGGAGATCAAAGCGAGATATTTCATTGTCAAATCTATGTAAACTTCAAATATAGTTTAGTAACAAGTGACGTCAATGAAACGACGTTTCTAGCCCATCAAACAAGACCTAAATGAAGCTGTTAACGACAGGGGATTCTCAAAAGATGGATATTTTTTTTTTTTTTTTTAAATATTCAACATAGCTAGCTAATGGTGTCAATTATTTTTTTTTTTCAGAATATTCAACCTTCAATCCAATAAGCTTTCAACATAATCACAAATATGCAAAATATCTTGCTAAGTTAAGTCCTTGACTTAAAACTACTTTGTTTGAAAGTTAAGAGTCAAACCGTTTTCTTATTCCTTTTGCACCCAAAAACCAACTTGTCAGTTGAAACGAGAAAAAAGAAAATCTCAAGTATATTCCAAACCCCTGCCTCTCTCTCTCTCTCTCTCTCTCTCTCTCTCTCTCTCTCTCTCTCTCTCTCTCTCTCTCTCTCTCTCTCTCTCTCTAATTAATCTAACCCAAGTCCTCTACAAAACCAAGCGAATTATCGCGCTCTGCCAGCCAGCACTACATGACGTCATTATTTATATTCTGATTCAGTGACAATACGCCAAAAATAAATTTTCGGTTATGAATATCCCATGTCCTTCAGATAGCTAGAAATGAACTGGAAACGAAAATATATTACATTAATTTCCTTTATTCATTTATTTGAACAACAGTCCGCCGCGTAATAGTAACCAAAAATACGGTTCTCATTAAGGTGAGTCATTGCGACTCCTCGTTATTGTGTATTACAGTCACTTAAATGAACATGAACGCAAATTACGGAAATGCTACCATCAATTCTCCGATGAGTTTTTGTTGAAATCCCTGAACGTTGCAATAAAGAGAATAACGGTAAATTCACTGGTTCAATTCTGTTAAAAGAATTAAAAGACATTTCTATCATAAAAAATATAACGCCTAAACAATGGAACACAAAATTTTTTGCATCCAAAAACAAAATAAAAAACTGAAAGTGCATTTCACACTACTTGCTTTCTTCGGCAATTACAAGATGGAAAACAAATAATCCATTATTGTTTCCAAGATTAAATGCCAATGGAAGCGGCTCCATCTTGAGACACCAAAACATGCAATTTTCCTTGAAGCAGCAGTCACACCAACAAAATTGTCCTGTAAGATACAATTTAGTAACTTTCTATACCAAAATGGTTCCCAAGCTACAACCACATTAAGTCTTCCCCTCCTTAATCATACGGCACCGTTCTAGATCTAGTATTTTCCTTTTTAATTCTTCTCTAATATACAACACATTTACCAATATCCGAAACTAACCCCAAGGCATGAGAGCATTGGATGAACTATGGAAGAGGACCACTTGCTAACTAGTAATTCCTATAAGATGGAGGGATATAAGTAGGGGAAAGGTGAACCAGAACTTATCAAAATATGGGAACGAGATGAGCATCAAACGTAATGAATACATATATCCTGATTACAAGGAAAAATAGGTGGCCTGGAAATTGTTTCAAGACTGCCTAAGACAATGCTCGTGCTCGTCTTTATTTTTCTTTCGCTTAGCAGAGATGTGACCATATAAGTACTTCTCAAAAATATACAAAGACACCACCATGAGAAGGATAAAAAATTTGAAAAAGATGTAAGGGCTGGATCATTGAGTAGGCAAATAGCCTCTCACATTGACTACGAAGACAAATTATGAGGCACCCTAAATCAGACACCACTATTTTACACAGGAAGGAATGACGTCTAAACGAAGATTTGAACGACTCTTACGAATAACATCAAAATAAGTCAACTGATTTATTTACGTGTAAATTTGGCAACAAAACTATAATCATGATCTCTCCACGCCAAGACTAAAGTAATCTTAACACTTGAAGCAAGTGTATAAATGCTGTTCAAATTCCGGTTTAACTGTATTTACATTAAGAAATCAAACAATATTGATACATTAAGTTATGTGATTCCTATCGATACATTCGCTCGTTGATCGCATAACTTGAGCCTGAAAAAGAAATTTTCATAACTGACTACGAGTTTAAGAAGGACAACGATACTAGGGATACAAAGGGTTAAATCATCATTAGCTGAATGAATGGGAGTGGACGTTAACTCAATCATTAATTAGTAGAAAATATTAACTCTGTGAAACACGTCTGGGATGGAGATGTAAGCAGATGTGGGACCATCAACAGTTTCTATACAGAAGTGAAAGCAAGAAGTGTGCTTTCAGAAAATACAACCTAAAATCAATAAGCCAAGAGTAGGAGGTCTGGCTCAGAAATTTTAACTTGCTAAATGGCGTTGAAATTTTAAGAAACAAAAGAAGATCCTTGGAAACCAGAAAAGATATTTCCCCTGGATCGTGCCTGTCGAAAGCAGCTTTATATAATTTCAAATTAAATCAATAATCAAATCGGCAGCAAAATAAGAAAAGCAAATCCGTGTCTGAAAATTACTTTACAGATAACGTGAAATATTTCCTATAAATACAAACATCTTTTCCCTTCCCACTTTAGGTGGCATTACAAGAATAATATCTAACAAAAGGATCGAAAAGCAAAGAAAAATTCGGTATAGAGGCTGACCAATAATCTTCACAGCGTTGTTCCATTGATAAAAAACGTTTTCCCATTTCTATTTTCGAATAACTTACAAATTTAGATTTTTATGTAACTATTTCCCTTCACATCATCCTTCATTTATTTTCTTTAAAAAAATACTTACTAACAGATCAAACCATTTTAATGGTATAATCCTCCTCCCCACTCCCAACAAACACCCCCGATATATATATATATATATATATATATACATATACATATACATAGTTGTATGTTATATACACACATAAATATATATATATATATATATATATATATATATATTTATATATATATATATATATATATATATATATATATATATTTATATATATATATATATATATATATATATATATATATATATATGTGTGTGTGTGTGTGTGCGTGTGTGTGTGTATTATGATAAATAAATTGTTTTCTATATACAATTCACTCTACCTTAGGAATAACATAGGTAAAGGGGACTTCATATATAAGTGCATCTACGGTGGCAATGATTCGCACCTATGTCTCTGAATCAATACAATAGTCTAAATAACCGATTCAAACAACATTGCTATCAGTTACGTAAGTCTACTGTCTAGTTCTGTACCGATTCAGACACAAATATTGAAATCCTAGCCAGTTGGAGGAAACACTTTTGGGTAAGATATTCTCAAGATAGAGTAAATGGATATAAAAGCATTACTTGTTGCTCAACATCTACTTATATATTCACATACACACATACCTATAAATACATACACAGTATATGTATTGTGGATGATCAATGTTTATGTTTACTTTTTTTTAACATTTGTTTTGGTTTGCCAAATTCTTCAGAGCGCAAAAGAGGGAGATCCAGCTAGCAAAAGAGGTCGTTTGTGTAATGATTGATGGTGCGAGTAAGACTGTTAGAATAATTGAAGATATGTTGTTTACATTCCTTATATTACTTAGGACGGTAGCGAATGTCTTGAGCGATTGCTTGTTTATTCTGACTCCAGAAAGACAAGTGTTTCCGAATGTTGGATCTATTCATGTAAGATCTTTATTGGAATATGTTACTTACTAATTAGCCGTAATTCCTCCTTTGAGAGTCATTTTTTTATCTAATTATTGGCAGTGAACTGTTGACCTCCTGCTTTAAAATGATGACTGATTCTTGATGACTCTGCTTGTATAACGATTAGAAATAGACTGCCCTTAGATGATTTGATTGATGATGATGATGACGAAAACGAACTGAGCCCGAACAGAATATTTCTCTAATTAATCAAGCAAAAGGATTCGGTCAGAAGTTTACCGCTTGTCACGCATTAAATATCCTCATGACTGAGAGCACAGTTGCTGATAAAGTGAGGGAAAATTTTTATTGTAAATCCTATTACTAGTAAGTTAGATTTATAGATTTATAGGTGTAGGGTTTGGGTTTAAACATCCTGCAACAATATACAGTTTATATATATATATAATATATATATATATATATATATATACATATATATATATATATACACACTTTGACAGGATGTAAAACCCCAAACCTTATACGTATGAATCTATGTCTAACTGTTACAGTTTGTTTATCACGGCACACACACACACACACACACACACACACACACACACACACACATATATATATATATATATATATATATATATATATATATATATATATATACACATATATATATGTGTGTGTGTGTGTTTGTGTATGTACATATGTTGTTAAACAAACTAAAACACACAAACATAATGTATGCACACACACACACACACACACACATATATATATATATATATATATATATATATATATATATATATATATATATATATATATACACAAACACACACACATACACACACATTATATATATATATATATATATATATATATATATATATATATATATATACATATATGTATATATACCACAAATACATTTTAATATTTGATTTTTATCACCACGTAGCAAATTCTATATCAAGAGATATTTGTGACTTATGTGAAAGCCAAAAGTAAATTAATCATATATATAAATATACATAATCATACAGTATACACATACATCCACACAAATATGTGCGTATTTTACGTGCGTTCGTCTTACATCATCATCCTCAACCGTAGGTAGTGCACTGCAGAGCAAAGGCCTCAGACATGTGCTTCCACTCCCTTTCAATAATTGTGGCACCTTGCCAACATCCCCTATTGGAAAGCAATAGTGACAATGGCTTTCAGATCAAGTTTACTGCCCTGATTCTAGAAGCCCTCTCGTTCCCTCCCAACTCCTGTGGGAACGGGAAAAGAGGAGACCAAAAAATGGATTAAACATCACAAATGGAGACAAAAAATTACTTGGAACATGTACAGTATATTAAAAATATTATTCCATAACGTACTTCTCTTGGCAATGAAATCACGTGTTTATCAATATTGTCCGCATTGTGAAAAGACAAATAAGAATTTGATTGATGAAAATCAACCAGAGGGAGTAGACCATGGGATAAGTTGAGAGATGCTTTGATACAGCGTTACAAAGAAATAATATTTCCTGTTATAAACGAAAACGATGTCTAAGCAAGTGTCTGTGTATATTTTTTTTATTTTAGATTTAAGGATAAATAGTTTAATTTTCATCAAAGAAGGTTACCCTGGATAACATCATCACGAGATCAGATACAAAACAATGCTACCAAAAATAAGAATAAAACATGATGAAAGCAAGTATTCTGGACATAAAATTCATTACCCTCCTTCATCAGCTCCTCAGTCAAAACATTTTCACACAGCTTTCCTTTCACAAGCAAGCTCAAATTATCTATATCCTTCACGTAACCTTCAGATCCCTTAAATTCACACATTCATTCACTTCTCATGTACATTCCTGAACATCAAATTAAAAACACAACCAGTATCAATTAAAGCAACCAATTCGATTCCATTACGCATCATGTTCACATTCATGAAATCACAAACCCTTTTTCTCTTCACATCTCGCAATAAGCCACCAGGATTATGCATCACATTCACTCCATAAACACTGCATGAGGATTCACCCAGTTGAGCCCTCTATTATTTAGTTTCCCGAACATCTTGACGAGGGGGGACGCAAACTGTTACCAGCACAACACCAGGCATTACGCGCACAATATCTGCAAAACAGAACTAATAGCAAAATAACATCACTCCATTGCCCGTACTGTAAACATGAAATCGAGATCATCAACAATATAGCAAGTGAATATCCAGGATTATATCAAAATAAATAAAAGAAAAAGCATGACACTTCTACTGAGGCCTTATAATGGAAGATCTGCAAATAATATAACCCAAGATACCTTGTACGGAAAAGGGATACAGCCATACCAACATAATAATAAAAAAAATTAAAAATCCGAGCAACGGTGACACCATGATGTAAAAACTAGCCACGTTATAAAAACACGAATACCCGACCTAATCCTAGTCAATAACAAAACTAAGAACGTATTGCTGCTGGATGTTAGGAAAAAAAGGAAGGAAAATCTTATTAGTATTATGACCTAAACTTGAAAATAAGATTATGCGAACTGAAGTGTAAGTACAGGGGAACCAATATATCATAAAAGCATTAATATTAATCACAAAATACCTTAAGCGGAACCTGGAGAGAACTGGAAGCATGAAAGTCGAACCGGTCTTGCTTCACAAAAGTGTACTGAAAGCCACTGCAAGGATAATAAGTTAAGTATTGGACACGTGAAAATAACATTAGAGCGACCAGATCCTCGTGAAGCAGGTCCAACCCGGAGCTAAACAAAAAGATATCAACTTAAAAAGAATGAGAACATGAATCATAATAATGGGAAGAAGACAAAACTAAAACAAGCCTCTTTCTTCATGAAGAAATCTGATAAAAAACTATATTAAGCCTATGAAATGATTCTAAAATACACAAACAATCACCACCTTTCTTTACAAACAGTACATGTACGTGCATACATATCTACAAACATTCACAAATACACACACAATATATATATATATATATATATATATATATTTATATATAGATATATAGATATATACATATATATATATATAAGCGGTATATTACTGTGCCAGGCAATCCATATTTACCAACGGTTATCTAAGCCGGATAAGCCATCTGCTGAAGTAATGAGAAATTTGGGTGTGGAAGGAATGCCCTCCTAAATGACGATGAAGTCATTGGCAGCAGGGTGACGGATTGGGTTTAAGGCAATAGACAAAAGGTCTTTCTGGCTTCTACTCCTGACATCTGGCGGTTGATCTTACTGGAATTCGTATGGACCGGCAGGAGTCACTAGCCTTAATCAGATAGGCACTCCGCATCCCAATAAACTTGGCTATCCTTTGGTGTATCTAGCAAATGAATCATATATGGAAAGAGATGACAGAATGACCCTAGTCCCGGGCGTAGCAGGGTGCTAAGAATCTCCTGATTTATGAATACTAAAGAAAAATTGGAGATTGGTAATTGGAATGTTATAATCATAAATCTGATTGGGAAGTTACGGCAAGTGGAGAGTGAATTAATGGAATATAGTTTGGATATGTTGGTCCCAAGTGAAATACCTAGTAAATGGATTGGTAAGGAAACCTTAGACCAAGGCAATTTATATATCTATTCAGGAAGAATAGATGGAGTTGGAAGGGAAGGGGGTAGGAATGATGACGTCACCAGGAGCAGAAAAGGCATTAACTGAGTGGAGAGCTGTAAATAGCAGATTGTTACTTGCAAAGTTTAAATCAAAGCTGTGCAATATGAGTATTATAGTTTGCTATGCACAAACAAATGATTCTCCTCAAGAAAGAAAAGATGAATACTATGAAGAACTGCAGAGTGTAATAGATGAGATCCCAGACAGAGATATAAAAATTGTGAATGGTGTGACTTCAATACTAAAGTTGGAAGGAACTGTTTCTAGCACAAGGACATCCACAAATATACATGGACTTCACCATGTGGCAATTACAAAATTAAAATAGATCACATTCCCATTAATAAAAAGAGAAAGAGGAATCTGGAAAAGGTAAGAAGCTATAGAGGTGCAGATATTGGTTGTGATCACCCGATCCTCATTACCACATTAAAATTGAAACTGAAAGCACCAAAGAGAAAGGTAGATAGAATAACTAGGTTTCATACAACTAAGCTTCTAAAAGATGAGCGCAGAGTAACCTTTGGAATTGAATGTAGGAATCGATTTGCAGTTTTAAAGACTTTAACAGACGAAGAGCAGACAAATTGGAGATTGGTAATTGGAATGTTAGAATCATGAATCTGATTGGGAAGTTATGGCAATTGGAGAGTGAATTTATGGAATATAGTTTGGATATGTTGGTCCCAAGTGAAATATGTAGTAAATGGATTGGTAAGGAAACCTTGGACCAAGGCAATTTATATATCTATTCAGGAAGAATAGATGGAGTTGGAAGGGAAGGGGGTAGGAATGATGACGTCACCAGGAGCAGAAAAGGCATTAACTGAGTGGAGAGCTGTAAATAGCAGATTGTTACTTGCAAAGTTTAAATCAAAGCTGTGCAATATGAGTATTATAGTTTGCTATGCACAAACAAATGATTCTCCTCAAGAAAGAAAAGATGAATACTATGAAGAACTGCAGAGTGTAATAGATGAGATCCCAGACAGAGATATAAAAATTGTGAATGGTGTGACTTCAATACTAAAGTTGGAAGGATCTGTTTCCAGCACAAGGACATCCACAAATATACATGGACTTCACCATGTGGCAATTACAAAATTAAAATAGATCACATTCCCATTAATAAAAAGAGAAAGAGGAATCTGGAAAAGGTAAGAAGCTATAGAGGTGCAGATATTGGTTGTGATCACCCGATCCTCATTACCACATTAAAATTGAAACTGAAAGCACCAAAGAGAAAGGTAGATAGAATAACTAGGTTTCATACAACTAAGCTTCTAAAAGATGAGCGCAGAGTAACCTTTGGAATTGAATGTAGGAATCGATTTGCAGTTTTAAAGACTTTAACAGACGAAGAGCAGACAAATTGGAGATTGGTAATTGGAATGTTAGAATCATGAATCTGATTGGGAAGTTATGGCAATTGGAGAGTGAATTTATGGAATATAGTTTGGATATGTTGGTCCCAAGTGAAATATGTAGTAAATGGATTGGTAAGGAAACCTTGGACCAAGGCAATTTATATATCTATTCAGGAAGAATAGATGGATTTGGAAGGGAAGGGGGTAGGAATGATGACGTCACCAGGAGCAGAAAAGGCATTAACTGAGTGGAGAGCTGTAAATAGCAGATTGTTACTTGCAAAGTTTAAATCAAAGCTGTGCAATATGAGTATTATAGTTTGTTATGCACAAGCAAATGATTCTCCTGAAGAAAAAGATGAATACTATGAAGAACTGCAGAGTGTAATATATGAGACCCCAGAGAGATATGAAAATTGTGAATGGTGTGACTTCAATGCTAAAGTTGGAAGGTACTGTTTCCAGCACAAGGACATCCACAAATATACATGGACTTCACCATGTGGCAATTACAAAATTAAAATAGATCACATTCCCATTAATAAAAAGAGAAAGAGGAATCTGGAAAAGGTAAGAAGCTATAGAGGTGCAGATATTGGTTGTGATCACCCGATCCTCATTACCACATTAAAACTGAAACTGAAAGCACCCAAGAGAAAGGTAGATAGAATAACTAGGTTTCATACAATTAAGCTTCTAAAAGATGAGCACAGAGTAACCTTTGGAATTGAAAGTAGGAATCGATTTGCAGTCTTAAAGACTTTAACAGACGAAGAGCAGACAATTGATGAAGAATGGTGTGATATTAAGAATATAAATCAGTCAGTTGGTAGTGAAAGAAGAAAATCATGGATATCGAATGACATATGGGATACTACAAAAAGGAGACAAAGACAGAAATTATTTGTTGAACATTTTCGTGGAACTAATGAAAATTACAAGGTAGAATATAAATATTCTAGTATTGATAGTGAGGTTAAAAGGAAAGCCAGAAATGACTGTAGAGAATATTTAGACAGGATAGCAGAAGAGACTGACAAAGCTGTGAATTCAGGGAGTGGCTATGGTGTAAGAATCGTTCATAGAATTGTCAACGAAATCCCTACTGGGGCAAAGAAGAAGCATATACCCATCAAAAAGAGAAATAAATCTTTTATAACAACAGAAGATGAAGAAATCTACGTTGTATGGAACACATCAGTGAGGTCATGTATAGGAGATACGAAGGGATTATTTTGATTGATATACCTGAAGCTGATCAAGACCTAGATGTGCCCACGAATGAATTCAGTGTGTTTGAAGTCGAAGGTATCATTAAAAAAACTAAAGAGATAGAAAGCCCCTGGTTATGATAGAATAACTGCAGAGATGATACTGTCTGAAAATAAAGTGACCCCAAGAATACTTGCAAGATTATTTTGTATAATGTGGCATGAAGAGAAAAAAAAAACTGTTGAATGGGAGTTAGGAGTGTTGGTGGTTAAAAAAAAGAAGAAAAAAAAAAAAAAACTGACTGACTGCAATAATTACAGAAAAATCACACTTACGTCAGTTGTCATGGAAATTTATAGTATGCTCATTCTAAAGAGACTGGAGAGAAAGATTGATGAAAAGCTGAGATGAACAACCAGGATTTAGGAAAGATAGATGTTGTACTGAAGAAATTCTAATTTTGAGACATATTGTACAGCAATGCATAGAATGTAGAAATTAACTTTTGAGGGTATTTGTGGACTATGAAAAAGCCTTTGATAGTGTGCTTCGGTCAATTATGTGAAGAGTCCTGCGTTATTATGGAATTCCTCTTAAATATGGGAATTTGATTAAGTCTGTTCATGAGCATAGTAAGTGCAAAGTTAATATTAATAGAGTCCTATTAAATGAATTTCCAGTGAACAGCGGAGTACTCTAAGGGAATATGTTGTCACCTATGTTGTTTATCCTCTGCATGGATTTTGTAATGTATAAAACACTTGGAGATGGTAGAGAAGGATTGGGCTGGATTCGTAATAGGAAATTAGCAGACCTAGAGTATGTTGATGATGTTCTTATTACAAGAACACCACAGAAATCGTAATGCTTGCTTAATAGAATGCATGAAATATCACATGAGGTTGGGCTCAAGATAAAAAGAAGAAAGACACAGATGATGAGAATGTAATATACTATAAAAGATGAAATATCATTGGAAGGAGATAGGATTAATAAGGTGGAACAATTTAAGTATTTTGGAACTAAATACAGGGTCATTAGAATTTGAGTTTTATGAAAGACAGAACAAACAAATCAGACAATGGCTAGATTAAGTAAGATTTGGAGATCAAATCGCGTGAAATTACATATAAAAATCAGATTATATATCAGTTTAGTGAGATCTGTGTTACTGTATGGACACGAGTCATGGTATGACAATGAAACAACATATTTAGTGGATTTGCGTTCAAATTCCTAAGAAGGATATTGGGAGTTAAATGGCAGGACAGGATAAGAAATAAAACCATAAGAGAGATTACTTGAGTGTCATATGTGAATGAGATCATGGTGAGGGGTAGATGGAGATGGTTTGGGCATGCTCTTCGCACTCCACCATGAAAAATTAATTCACCAGACGTGTAAATGGGGTCCACAAGGCACTAGAAGAGTTGGAAGACCTTGGTATACATGCCTGAGGACTATAAAACAGGAAGTAGATGATGAATCGAGAAGTATTGAAATAAAATCTCAAGATAGAGACGACTGGCGAAATTTAACCGAGGCTCTTGCGTCAATAGGCATACAGTGGAAGGAGATGGTATATATATATATATATATATATATATATATATATATATATATACATATATATATACATATGTTGACCAGTTTTTCCGACTTTTTACTATAGTCTATGGATATCATCAATCACTTTTATTATTATTCTGTACATATTGTTTTTGTTTTAATTCTTGTTAATCTAGTTTTTAAGTATGATGTCTCTTTTTTATTTCTATTAATTCTTATGCTGTCTGGAGACATTGAGCGAAATCCGGGACCAGTACGTCCTAGATTTCGTCAATGTCGTCTTCTGTATTGCAATATTCGTGGTCTTCATGCAAATATCCGAGACCTTACAGTTGCGTCCAGACAGTATGATATTCTTTTGTGCTCAGAAACTTTGGTTTCTAATATGAGACACTCATCTGAGCTCCTTATAACTGGTTTTAAGAAGCCAATAATGCTGAAACGTGATTCCATTCCTAGGGCCAGGGGAATGGCGGTGTATATTAGGACCGAGTACCCTGCTTCTCATAAGTCCTGCTATCAATGTGGATGTCATGAGATTCAGGTAATAAAAGTTTGTGGCAGGCATAACAACTTTTATTTGTGTTCAATCTACCGGAATCCAGACATGGATGATTCTATCTTCGATTGTCTTCTTACCATTATGGCTAAGATACAAGAAGATGATAGAAAGGCTTCGTTTGTCTTTGTTGGTGATTTTAATGCTCACCATAGGGAGTGGTTGAGTTCTATCTCTCCTACCGATCGCCATGGCTTAAGAGCTTTAGACTTTGCCTCTGAATCAGGCTGTGAGCAAATCATAAATGAAGCTACTCACAGGTCTGGTAATTGCTTGGACCTCGTATACACTGACTCCCCTGGCGTTATAACTAGTAAGGTTGGTTCTCCAGTCGGGACTTCTGATCATGCCTTGATTTCATTATTAGTGAAGACTGAGCAGCCTGTCCCTGATATATCATATTCTTGTAAAATTTATATGAAATCCCAAGCAGACTGGAATGGGATTTTGCATGATCTTTTGTGCTTGAATTGGTCACAATTATATAATAGTGTAGATCCTGTTGTCCCTTTGAATGAGAATCTAGTCAACATAATTGATAGGCGTATCCCTTCTCGTGTGCTAAGGTACCGAATGAAGGACAAACCGTGGTTCAATGATGATTGTAGACGTGCTTATTTGGAGAAGCAGGAGGCCTATCACCTTTGGAAGGGTAACAGATCAGATTTGACCTGGAACAACTATACTCAGCTTCGAGCTTTTGCTCAGAGAGTTTATGCCTCAACTGAAAAGGAGTACAATTTAATCATAAAAGAAACCCTCTCTGGTACAACTCAGGAACATAAATGGTGGTCTACCCTTAAATCTGCACTCTTTGGTGTAGATGCAACAGTTCCTCCTTTACTTAAACCAGATGGCTCAGTCACTCACTGTCCAAAGGAAAAGGCAACCCTTTTGGCTAATGTTTTTGACAGTAAACAGAGTAATGAAAAACTTGAACTTCCTCATTCCTGTTTTCCTGAGGCTAAACTAACTAGTTTAGCTTTTCGATCTCGTGAGATTAAAGCTCTGTTGATGGACCTAGATGCTTATGGAGGCGTAGACCCTAATGGTATTTTTCCTTTGTTTTTTATAAAGACAGCAGATTTCTTAGCTCCAAAGTTATCTGTTATTTTACGCAAGTTAGCAAGAAGAGGAGCTTTTAGCACTTGTTGGAGAATTGGTAATGTTACTCCTCTATGTAAATGTGTTTGTGGTAGCTCAAGTCCCACTGATTACCGCCCAATTTCCATAACTCCCATATTATCTAAAGTTTTTGAACGTCTTCTGGCAAAACGTCTTAATAGGTTTGCTGAAGGTAATCATCTATTCCCTAGTTTGCAATTTGGTTTTCGGAAAGGCCTTGGAGCATGTGATGCCCTTCTTACAATCTCCAATGCAGTACAGAAATCCCTTGATTGTGGTCGGGAAGTTCGTATGATTGGCCTTGATTTTAGTGCTGCCTTTGACCGTGTTAATCATGAGGCCCTTGTTTTCAAACTGAAACAGTTGGGAGTGGGTGGGTCGTTTCTTAGCATTATTATTGATTTTTTAAGTAGTAGATCTCAAAGAGTTGTTGTTGATGGGCACCATAGTGAGTATAGGAATGTGATATCCGGTGTTCCACAGGGTAGTGTTCTTGGCCCATTACTTTTCATACTATATACACATGACATGTGGTTTGGCCTAGAAAATAAGCTTGTTGCATATGCAGATGATGCTACTCTCTTTGCATCAATTCCATCCCCTGAATGTAGATCTGGGGTTGGTGAATCCCTTAATAGAGATTTAGCTAAAATTAGTGCATGGTGCAAATTATGGGGTATGAAGTTGAATCCTAACAAAACTCAAAGTATGATTGTAAGTAGGTCAAGGACGGTGGCTCCTCAACATCCGGATCTCAGTATTGATAATGTTTCTTTAAATTTGTATGACTCTTTCAAAATTTTAGGCGTGATTCTTGACAGCAAATTTACTTTTGAGAAACATATAAGGTCTGTGTCTTCTTCCATTGCACAAAAAATTGGCTTATTGAGAAAGTCTTTTAAGATATTCGGTGATCAATCTATTCTGAAGAAGTGTTTTAATTCTTTTATTCTACCTTGTTTTGAGTATTGTTCTCCTGTCTGGTCTTCAGCTGCTGATTCTCATCTTAATTTGTTGGACAGAAACTTATGGTCTATTAAATTTCTTATTCCTGATCTAGATATTAATCTCTGGCACCGTCGATCAATTAGTTCATTATGCATGTTGCATAAGATTTTTCATAACTCTGACCATCCTTTACATTCAGATCTCCCTGGACAATTCTATCCTGTTCGTAATACTAGGCAGGCAGTTAATTCTAATAGCCAGGCCTTCTCCATCATAAGACTCAATACTACGCAGTACTCTAGAAGTTTTATTCCAGCTGTTACCAAGTTGTGGAATGATCTTCCTAATCGGGTTGTTGAATCAGTAGAACTTCAAAAGTTCAAAGTTGGAGCAAATGCTTTTTTGTTGACCAGGCAGACATGAGTCTTTTTATAGTTTATATATGACATATTTGTTGTTGACGTTGTTAATAGTTTATATATGATATATCTCTTTTGACATTACTTTTTTTAGAATGATTTATTGTTAATTTGTTCTCTTCAGTTATTTATTTCCTTATTTCCTTTCCTCACTGGGCTATTTTTCCCTATTGGAGCCCCTGGGCTTATAGCATCTTGCTTTTCCAATTAGGGTTGTAGCTTGGATAGTAATAATAATAATAATATAATATATATGTATATATACAATATACTAGCAGGGTTATCCGACGTTGCCCAGGGATATTTGCCCTTGGATTTTGAATGTGGGCATAAATCCCCCTTCATTCACAAATTTTGCTCCAAATGAAGTCATCTGCAAAAGCATTATTGTAGAGAAGAATGATTTCAAGAAAATGTTTTGAATGGAGGGATATTCCATTGAGAAGTATTTTCAGATATTCAGGAGGTTCAACTAACAAAGGCAAAACAATCCAGGAGGTTCATTCTTCCATTTCTGAGCATCACAGTGATTGCATTGTTGTGACATTAAGACAATTTGTCCTAAATTATGTCTTCTGTTTCATAGGGGTATCTTGGAGGCACCAAGATGTAGTTGTACAGCATTAAAAAGACGTGCTCTTGCTTCTCCATGCATGACTATCAATGTGGCAACTATTTTCAGCTCCTTTCCACGTTTCTTGATTTTGATTGACAATCATTCTCTGTTGGTTATCCTGTAGTTGAGTTATTCTTTGATTTCTTGATTCCTGATTTCTCATACCTGCTATTCTCTGTTGATTATTTTTAAGGCGAAAAGTTCTTTGGTGTTCATCCTGTGCTTCACGTCAAGTTGCTAGTCTGTTTGCTTTACTGTTCCTTCTTAAATTCATCTGCTCTTCGTCTTTTGCTTCACGTCTAGCTGCCATTCTGATTGCATTGGTGTCCTTATTTAATTCATCTGCTTTTCGTCTGCTGCTTCAAGTACAGTTGCCATTCTGCTTGCTTTAGTGTTCCTTCTTAAATACATCTGCACTTCATTTTCTGCTTTATTGTTAGCTGCCACTCTACTTCACCCGTGTCTCCCGTCTAGCTGCCATTCTTCTTGCATTTGTTTCCCTGCGTAAATTCCTCTGCACTTCCGAGTCCTGATACAGTATCTTTTTCTTTTCACCGAATTTGCTTTATCGGATTTACTGAATGAGAACCTCTTTTTGGGTGGCATCATTTTGTAGAAAACTGAAAAAAAAATGTAAAAATTACAGAACACTTAACTATCAAATATTATATAGTCTCTTTTTGGATGGCATCATTTTGTAGAAAACTGAAAAAAAAATATTAAAATTTACATAAGACAATAATTAAATATTCTGTAAATTTTTGGTCATTTTATCACAAGAAAAAGAAAATCAGTGTATGCTGTGTGTAGGGGGGCAAAAACCACGGAACCCCCTTTTTAGGACACATTTTCAAATTAATATAGCCCCAAATAGTCTCCTATGTTCATACAATCTCAATGTCGAAATTCCTTTCAATCAGTTCATCACTATTCAATGTAGTATTAGGGGGTTTGTAATTACGGGGCCCGTAGACACCACAAGATTGTTCTTAATCAAAATAAAAAGAGAGACGTTAGATTTCACGATTGTTAAATAATTATCTTTAAAAAGTTGAAGTTTACGGTGCCAGCCTGTCCGATTTCGTGGAATACAGTTTTAGGGGGTATATAATTATGGGGGCCGGAGATCGCCAAGATGGAACTTAATCAAAATGGAAATAGCGGTGTTAGCTTTCGCGATAGAAATTACTTAAGATTCGATCATTAAATATTCTGTAAGTTCCTTGTACAATTTTTCTATAGCGAACACGCAGACACACTCAGACAATCACCAGATTTATTAGTATATATATATATATATATATATATATATATATATATATATATATATATATATAGTTGTATGTCTGTTGAAACATAAAACATATGACTTATCAGTCAGTCAGTGATGAAAGGGAAAGCTACGAACAACAGGGGTGTGCTGCAGTTATATTCTCTACGAGAATCAAGAGATTTAAGTAACTTGTGCCATACACACAATGTTAATGGCAGCGAGAAGTCATGTAAATAGACCAGGCTTTCGGATATTGACAACCTGGATTTCACCATGATGGGATGTGGTCGGGGAGGGGAAGAAACGGGAGAGGGAGCTGACTGAAGCTACAGAGGTTAAAGGGGCTCACTCACCTGCCATTATATTTGCCAAACATTCTCTCTCTCTCTCTCTCTCTCTCTCTCTCTCTCTCTCTCTCTCTCTCTCATCACGTTTCTGATTGGAAACCAATTGCATTCTTTTATGTAGACTTACACTGATAAACATGAAATATAAAATTGAATTCATACATAAGCTTTCAATAACAAAAAATACTTGGGTGTAAAGCCTATACATTCAAATCCGAAAATAGCTTCAGAATATAATTATACGGATAAAATAACTTTACCAAAAATTACTGAAGGAAACCAATTTTGGAATTCCACGGGTTGCGGTGGCCTAGTGGTAGCGTCCTCACCTGGTGATTGGAAGAGTGGGGTTCGAATCCCGTTCAAACTCGTTAGTTCCTCTGGTTACTGCAACCTCCCCATCCTTATGAGCTAAGGATGGGGGTTTGGGGATGTCTATAGGTCTATCTGCTGAGTCATCAGCAGCCATTACCTGGGTCTCCTTGGTCCTCGCTTGAGTGGAGAAGGGGCTTGAGCGCTGATCATATGTATACTTGGTCAGTCTCTAGGGCATTTTCCTGCTTGCTAGGGTAATGTCACTGTCCCTTGCTTCTACCGTTCATGAGCGACCTTTAGAAACCCACCTCTCACAGTCACTTCCGCGCCCCTTCTCAGACCACCAAATGTACTCTCCTTCATCATCCAATGCTTGTAGTGTAACGATAGCTCTTACAACCAAATATTTAACGGGAAAATTGCTTATTTAGTTTGGAACAAAATAATAAACAATAAAAATTGATGATCCTTCTACTCTGCACTTAACGCAAAATCACAGATACTAGAGCAACAAATTCTGAACAGTAATGTAGTAGGTGTTTGTCAAGAGACATGTATACATAAGACTACAAAGGGAAAGAAGTATGAAACTGAGTAAATTTACTGCCATCATAAAATCTGAAATACAGCCTATTCTCAGCCCATAGTAGTCAGCATAATAACTATCAGAAAAGAAGGCAGAGTGTATTATTTTGGTGTCATAAGATTATCCTCAAAGAAAATAATTTTCATGATACATTCAGATCTTTTATAAAGAAAAAGAAAGTCAATGTACTCATATCTCTCTTTCGAATGCACAATGGAATAAGTCGAGTGTCTGAATACATTCAGACTCTGTCGGGAAAAGCTCAAAACTTCGCTGAGAAGAAACATATCACATAAACATTGTTACTTAGGATATATATTCCTAAGTTTTAGAGAGTTGATATTAAATACTATTTGTGGCTAAATATCTGAATTCAAATATGTCACGTCCGTGTGTGTTTTTATATGCTGTTACATTATTTATTTTTATTTCAACATATTATCAGTGTTGGAGCTCAACTTTTTGTTCAGTGACCCCCCTTTAGTAGTTGTTAACTATTGAACAACTGTTATTAACTTTTGTTTTGTTTACTTTTGGTTGGATCGGACTAAGGGTGTCAGCGATGGGTTGTGGTGGGATTGCCGAATGTTCAGGACGCTAGTTCGAGCAATATTTTCTCCCCTACAAGACGTACGCTGCAGCGATCCATATTATCGAAATTCAAGTTTGACTTCTTCATCGACGGAATTATATTTGCTAATTTTGTATGTCTTGTGTGTATTGATTATTTAGTTAGGTAGATAGGATTAAGGTTTATTCAAGTTAATTATCCCATTCATGTCTATGATTGTTTCTTGTTAGAATTAAGGTATAGTCTTTGGGGCCCGCTCTAGTTGAGCACATAATCTTGATGTTTAGTGTTATAAGTTTTTGCATTCATTCTTTATGCTTAGTGATTAAGGTTTTGGTATTTATTTTTGCATGGAATTAAGTTTGTTCCTGTAGGATTACGTATTTCCTTGTACATTTTCATGTATGTTCATTTAAGTCTTTGAGATTACTTGGTACAAGGTTATTTTAGTTTTAAGGTCTTAGTCTTGAGGTATTAATTCATTGTTATTAAACTTTGTTCATTTTCTTGGTGTTTGACTGTAGCCTCCCCATTCTCTGTACTTGCATATTTACCGCCAACTACCTTATTTAATATCCAACAAAGAATCTGGGTCACGGCATGCCCAAATCGGGTCGTGACAATATATATATATATATATATATATATATATATATATATATATATATATATATATATTTATATATATATATATTTATATATATATATATATATATATATATATATATATATATATATATATATATATATATATATATCCGGGTCTGAGCACCCGACATATATTATATGATTATGACTCCCGAAGTCTGGGCATTAAAAAATATACTATACTTTGGCTCGTGACTGGGAACCAAACATATAATATTATATATATTATTACTGGCAAGTTATTCAACCTATCAAACTCCAAACTACCTTGTTTGCTTTTACATTAAAACTGTTGCACTTTAAAACATTAATACCCGAATTCTGAGACCGTTAACTAACTCCCAGGCTGCAATATATAAAACACTGAATATCCAAAAGTCTCATAAGCACAATCAAAACCAAACTGGTTAATTACTTTTAAAGTATTATTATCACATATTTAACTCTCACTGTGGTTCCTAACAGGAATCAGACGGAAGTCTGGTCTTAAATAGTGATGATTGGAATAATACACTCGTTACAAAAACAAATATATTCTATATAAATTACAGCACTTTAAAAAATTTACATAAAAAAAAAAAATATTCACTGGAAAAACTTAATTCTGAATAAAACTTAGAACTTTTATAGGTAGTAGGTTGGCCAGGGCACCAGCCGCCCGTTGAGATACTACCACTAGAGAGTTATTGGATCCTTTGACTGGCCAGACAGTAATGTACTGAATCCCTCTCTCTAGTTACGGCTTATTTTTTCTTTGCCTACACTTACACAGAATAGCCTGGCCTATTCTTTACATATTCTCGTCTTTCCTCATACACCTGACAACAATGAGATACTAAACACTTCTTCACCCAAGGGTTGATTACTGTACTGCAATTGTTCAGTGTACTTTCCCCTTGGTAAGGCTAGAAGAGACTCTTTAGCTATGGTAAGCAGCTCTTCTAGGAGAAGGACACTCCAAAATTAAACCATTGTTCTCTAGTCTTGGGTAGTGCCATAGCCTCTGTACCATGGTTTTCCCCTGTCTTGGGTTAGAGTTCTCTTGCTTGAGGGTACACTCGGGCACACTATTCTATCTTATTATTTTCTTTTTCTTCCTCTTGTTTTTTTTGAAATGGCGTGTTGGGCACGCTTAAAAGAAGGGCCATGGATGCCTGGTGGTTTATCAAGAAGTTGTCTTTTCCTTTTCTGATTCATTTTCTTCTCAAAACCATCCTTACTGTCCTCCCTTCAGTTGAAGTGGCTATCCTGGAGGGTATTTAGCCTTGAATGGTGCATTGGCTCCTCCATGTTGACCAGTATTTCCGACTTTTTACTATAGTCTATGGGTTTTATCAATCATTTTATTTATAATTCTGTACATATTGTTTTTGTTATAATTCTTGTTAATCTAGTTTTTAAGTATGATGTCTCTTTTATTTCTATTAATTCTTATACTGTCTGGAGACATTGAGCGAAATCCGGGACAAGTACGTCCTAGATTTTGTCAATGTCGTCTTCTGTATTGCAATATTCGTGGTCTTCATGCAAATATTTAAGACCTTTACAATTGCGTCCAGACAGTATGATATTCTTTTGTGCTCAGAAACTTTGGTTTCTAATATAAGGCACTCATCTGAGCTCCTTATAACTGTTTTTAACAAGCCAATAATGTTGAAACGTGATGCCATCCCTAGGGCCAGGGGAATGGCGGTGTATATTAGGACTGAGTACCCTGCTTCTCATAAGTCCAGCTATCAATGTGGATGTCATGAGATTCAGGTAATAAAAGTTTGTGGCAGGCATAAAAACTTTTATTTGTGTTCGATCTACCGGAATCCAGACATGGATGATTCTATCTTCGATTGTCTTCTTACCATTATGGCTAAGATACAAGAAGATGATAGAAAGGCTTCTTTTGTTTTTGTTGGTGATTTTAATGCTCATCATAGGGAGTGGTTAAGTTCTATCTCTCCTACCGATCGCCATGGCTTAAGAGCTTTAGACTTTGCCTCTGATTCAGGCTGTGAGCAAATCATAAATGAAGCTACTCACAGGTCTGGTAATTGCTTAGACCTCATATACACTGACTCCACTGGCGTTATAACTAGTAAGGTTGGTTCTCCAGTCGGGACATCAGATCATGCATTGATTTCAGAAGTAGTGAAGACTGAGCAGCCTGTCCCTGATGTATCATACTCTTGTAAAATTTATATGAAATCCCAAGCAGACTGGAATGGGATTTTGCATGATATTTTGTGCTTAAATTGGTCGCAATTATATAGTAGTGTAGATCCTGTTGTCCCTTTGAAATGAGAATCTAGTCAACATAATTGATAGGCGTATCCCTTCTTATGTCCTAAGGTACCAAGTGAAGGACAAACCGTGGTTCAATGATGATTGTAGACGTGCTTATTTGGAGAAGCAGGAGGCCTATCATATTTGGAAGGGTAACAGATCAGATTTGACCTGGAATAACTATACTCAGCTTCGAGCTTTTGCTCATAGAGTTTATGCCTCAACTGAAAAGGAGTACAATTTAACCATAAAAGAAACCCTTTCTGGTACAACTCAGGAACATAAATGGTGATCTACCCTTAAATCTGCACTCTTTGGTGTAGATGCAACAATTCCTCCTTTACTGAAACCAGATGGCTCAGTCACTCACTGTCCAAAGGAAAGGGCAACCCTTTTGGCTGATGTTTTTGACAGTAAACAGAATAATGAAAAACTTGAACTTCCTCATTCCTGTTTTCCTGAGGCTAAACTAACTAGTTTAGCTTTTCAATCTCGTGAAATTAAAGCTCTGTTGATGGACCTTGATGCTTATGGAGGTGTAGACCCAAATGGCATTTTCCCTTTGTTTTTTATAAAGCCAGCAGATTTCTTAGCCCAAAGTTATCTGTTATTTTGCGCAAGTTAGCAAGAAGAAGAGCTTTAAGCACTTGATGGAGAATTGGTAATGTTACTCCTTTATGTAAATGTGTTTGTGGTAGCTCAAGTCCCACTGATTACCGTCCAATTTCCATAACTCCCATATTATCTAAAGTTTTTGAACGTCTTCTGGCAAAACGTCTTAATAGGCTTGCTCAAGGTAATCATCTATTCCCTAGTTTGCAATTTGGTTTCCTTAAAGGCCTTGGAGCATGTGATGCCCTTCTTACAATCTCCAATGCTGTACAGAAATCCCTTGATTGTGGTCAGGAAGTTCATATGATTGGCCTTGTTTTTAGTGCTGCCTTTGACTGTGTTAATCATGAGGCCCTTGTTTTCAAACTCAAACAGTTGGGAGTGGGTGGGTCGTTTCTTAGCATTATTATTTATTTTTTAAGTAATAGATCTCAAAGAGTTGTTGTTGATGGGCACCATAGTGAGTATAGGAATCCGGTGTTCCACAGGGTAGTGTTCTTGGCCCATTACTTTTCATACTATATACACATGACATGTGGTTTGGCCTAGAAAATAAGCTTGTTGCATTTGCAGATGATGCTACTCTCTCTGCATCAATTTCATCCCCGGAATGTAGATCTGGGGTTGGTGAATCCCTTAATAGAGATTTAGCTAAAATTAGTGCATGATGCAAATTATGGGGTATGAAGTTGAATCCTAACAAAACTCAAAGTATGATTGTAAGTAGGTCAAGGACGTTGGCTCCTCAACATCCGGATAACAGTATTGATAATGTTTCTTTAAATTTGTATGACTCTTTTAAAATTTCAGGTGTGATTCTCGACAACAAATTTACTTTTGAGTAACACATTAGGTCTGCGTCTTCTTCAATTGCACAAAAAATTGGCTTATTGAGAAAGTCTTTTAAGATTTTCGGTGATCAATCTATACTGAAGAAGTGTTTTAATTCTTTCATTCTGCCTTGTTTTGAGTATTATTCTCCTGTCTGGTCTTCAGCTGCTGATTCTCATCTTAATTTGTTGGACAGAAACTTATGGTCTATTAAATTTCTTATTCCTGATCTAGTTATTAATCTCTGGCACCGTCGTTCAATTAGTTCATTATGCATGTTGCCTAAGATTTTTCATAACTCTGACCATCCTTTACATTCACATCTCCCTGGCCAATTCTATCCTGTTCGTTATACTAGGCAGGCAGTTAATTCTAATAGCCAGACCTTCTTCATCATGAGGCTCAATACTACGCAGTACTCTAGAAGTTTTATTCCAGCTGTTACCAAGTTGTGGAATGATCATTCTAATCGGGTAGTTGAATCAGTAGAACTTCAAAAGTTCAAAGTTGAAGCAAATGTTTTAATGTTGACCAGGCGGACATGAGTCTTTTTATAGTTTATATATGACATATTTGTTTTTGACGTTGTTAATAGTTTATATATGACATATCTGTTTTGATGTTACTTTTTTAGAATAATTTATTGTTAATTTGTTCTCATCATTTATTTATTTCCTTATTTCCTTTCCTCACTTGGATATTTTCCCCTATTGGAGCCCCTGGGCTTATAGCATCTTGCTTTTCTAACTAGGGTTGTAGCTTGGATAGTAATAATAATAATAATAATAATAATAAGACAAAAAAAATGTTACGATCTGAAATTTATAGGAAATTGACTTGAACTATTATACCTGAATAAACCTTAACCTAAGAATAGAAATAATGCAATGAAATTAATACAAATGCTTGAAATAATAGCTAATAAGATCACTTTTAAAACCTATTCTGCCTACAGGGCCGTTTACAAAAAATGTTATACAATGTCAACACTCACCCTAATACAATGAATACAATAATCACCTTTTAGTCTTGCATGACACACAATTTGCTTTGGAGCACAGTGTCACCTAAGAGAGGACACACTAGAATGCACTGAACACATGCGATAATAGACTGAATTACAGGCGTGAATGAGAGAGGGAGAGGGGAAAGAGGCTATCTTCTGGCTGCAGTTCTAACTCGATCTCTATATATGTCTGTCTTTCTGACTCTGACCCAACCTTGGGTCCTCATATAAAAAATTTTGCAAATTCCAGAAGTTTCGAACTTGTTTGCAAAGCGTGGGGGTTGTACCAAACATCAAAGTTGCCAAATATTATTCTCCCGCTCGCTATGTACTCTAAGCCAAACAGCTTTCTCAGTCAGTTAGTTCCGGCCACCCATTTTCCCCGAAATAAAAAAATAAAAAAATAACATCCTCTCGCCGGCATTTCACGAACATTCGAAAAAACGTGGTAAAGAACATTCCAAGGCACATGTTCTCAAATTCTCTCTCCAACATGACGCAATACACCATAAAATATAAAAGAACATTACCTAAGCCCTTGTTCCTATTTCGCATGAATCCAACAACACTTTCAAATAGACAACTAAGACTTCATAGCAAACATACGTGAAATAAAAGTGAATTCTTTATAAAAAATACGTAAATTACAAATTTTAACTTGAATAATGAATATAATGAAATTCACGACAAAAGCCTTATGTAATTTACATAAAATACTTATATCTACACGAGAGGGGCTCATTTTATGGGCTGGGTATCATCTCTTCAATACATAATGAAAACAATAGATAAAAAATAAATAAAATTATCAATAACCTACGATATTTAATCTACAATAAACCAGCTTCGTGAGAATATATATATATATATATATATATATATATATATATATATATATATATATATATATATATATATATATATATATATAAACACAAACGCGCACACACACCCAAATATATATATATATATATATATATATATATATATATATATATATATATATATATATATATATATGTAAATATATATTGAGAATAACGAAAGCACTTGGCAGCTCTTATTTTAATCATTCCTTAAGCTACATGACACCGAGTCTGCCGAGACATCCCAGGTTTTTAGCAATAGATCGTCAATATATATATATATATATATGTATATATATGTATATATTATTATATATATGAAAAATTTCAAGTAATTTTTATTTTTCCTAACATACTTACCGAGAATTACCTCTTCGGAGGGTCCTTGACCCTCTCTCAAACTCGACCAAGATTTCCCGCGCTACCCCCCCCTATCTCGCTCCCGATAGTTTCTACCCCCGCCGCCAGCATAATTCCTTCGGCCCGGATTAGGGCAGGTCACTGCTTTTCCCGGGTCAGGACCTCATTAAGTCCTCCGTTTAGCCCGACTCGGCAATGGAAGAATGGCACTCGGGGACGGATGGGAGGGCCATTACTCAGAGGTAATTCTCGGTAAGTATGTTAGGAAAAATAAAAATTACTTAAAATTTTTCATTTGTTCCGACACGAATAATTTACCTCGAATTACCTCTTCGGAGACTTACACTTTAGGAGGCGGGAGAGCCATTCTGCCACTTGGTTAGGCACATGGTGCCTGGAGGGCTACGTAATGCGGGGGTACAGAGAGCGGATAGGGGGTAGCAGTGGAAAACTTACGCTTATAATTTAAGGCTTACCTCTTGACATGTTCTCTACTGAATCTTCTCCTGAAGAAGTAGGGATGAGTCTATTCACTTGTTGGGGACGTCTTCCAGCCTGCCACTACACAGCTTGGAGGGCGGCGATGACTGTCCCAATGGAGAATCCATCCAAAGACTTTCTTGAGTAGTCTTTGAGGTAGTGGGCCGTGAAGGTCGACTGGTGTGACCAAGTGCCGGCCTGCAGGATCTGGCCCACTGCCATATTTCTCTCAAAGGCCAAGGACGTGCTCAGGCCTCTGATGTCATGGGGACGGGGAGTGCCTGGTACCGCCCCCTTGTCTTCTTCATAAGCCCTAGTGATGACTTGTCTCAGCCAGAAGGAAATAGTGTTCTTGGACACTTGCTTCTTATTAACGCCTGAAGAGACGAAGAGGTTCTTGGCACCTGGACGGAGATGGGCCGTCCTTTCCAGGTACTTCCTGATCGTCCTGACCGGGCATAACTTCAGGTCGTCCGTATTACCTGTCTTGGGAATGGCCGGAACAGAGAAACCTTCGAACCTCGGGTCCCAGACTGCTGGGTTCTGAGTTTTAGCTACAAAGGAGGGTACGAACTTGAAAGATACCTCCTTCCACCCTTTGGAGTGTGCCACGTCGTAGGAGAGACCGTGGATCTCACCTACCCTCTTAGCCGAAGCTAAGGCTAGCAAGAAGACTGTCTTGAGGGTGAGATCTTTGTCCCCGATATCTCTGAGCGGTTCAAAGGGCGGACGACACAACATTTTCAGGACCTTGGCCAGGTCCCATCTAGGCACTCTCCTGGCTTGGGGAGGGCAGGATTGTTCGAAACTTCTAATCAGCATCCCTATGTGTCTTGAGGTCCCTAGGTCGATGCCTTTCAGGAGAAAGACTTGGCCTAAGGCTGCTCGCACTCCTTTAATAGCCGGGATTGACATTCCTATTTTATCCCTAAGATACACTAGAAAATCAGCTATGTCAGGGACCGAGGCTTTGAGAGGTCTTATTTGTTTTGTCGCGCACCATTTCGTAAAGGCGGCCCACTTCGCCTGGTAGACTACGGTAGAGGATTTTCTTAGATATAGGGACATCCTCTTAGCTGTGGAGGAGGAGAACCCCTCCTTCCTCAGGAGTCGCTCGATAGTCTCCAGGCGTGAAGGCGAAGAGAGAGAGGGTTGTCGTGGAACCTGAGGAAGTGCGGTTGACTCAGTAGATCTGACCTGGGGGGCAGAGGCCATGGCGGATGGCTTGCCAGGTCTTTCAGATCCGCGAACCACTCTCTCTCCGGCCACCAGGGCGCTACCAAAGTCATCTTTAGGTTTTGGGCGGTTCTTACTCTGTTGAGCACTTGTCTTAGCAGCGTGAAGGGGGGAAAGGCATAAACGTCCAGGTTGTCCCACCTGTGCTGGAAGGCATCTTCTAGGGCTGCTCCTTCGTCTGGTACCGGGGAGCAATAAACCGGTAACTTGGCGTTGAGCTTTGTTGCGAATAGGTCTATCACCGGGGAGCCCCAGCGTTGAAGGATGAGTCTGGCCACCACTGGTTGTAGGGACCATTCTGTCCCTACTATCTGACCTATCCTGCTGAGGCCGTCGGCTAGCACGTTCTTTTTCCCGGGGATGAACCTTGCTAGCAGTGTTACCTGGTGTTCGTCCGCCCAGTGCAAGATGTCTACGGTGAGGTCGCACAGTTCCTTCGACTTCATGCCCCCTTGTTTCTTGATGTAGGCTACCACCGTGGCGTTGTCGCACATTAGGGCCATGGTGTTTCCCTTCAACCGACTTGCAAAGTGCAGACATGCCTTTTGTACTGCTTTTAGCTCTAGGACGTTGATGTGGCGATGCTTTTCGGTCTCTGACCAGGTCCCGCTTGCTGTTTCCTCCCGCAGGTGGGCTCCCCACCCTAGGCTGGAGGCGTCCGTGAACAGGAGAAACTCGGGAGGACAGGACCCGAGGGGCATCCCCTTGAGGGAGTTCGACCGGCATCTCCACCACTTCAAGGCTGTTTTCGTGTCCGGGAGTACTGGGATCGATGTTTTCTGAGAGCCTGTCTGGGACCATAGAGCCTTGAGGTTCCATTGTACGGGTCTGAGCCGTAACTTCCCTTGGGGGACTAGCTTCTCTAATGAGACCAGATGGCCTATCAGCCTCTGCCAGTCTTTCGCTTTCCTGGGAAGCCTCGACAGGAACGGCTGAATGATCTTGACGAGGTTCTGTATCCTGTCTTCCGAGGGGAAGGCCTTCCCCTGCACGGTGTCCAACGTCATCCCCAAGTACCCCATTTTGTTGGACGGCGTTAGGTTCGATTTTTCCCGGTTGATAATGACTCCCAGACTCCTGCAGAAACGGAGGAGGTCCTTTCCTTGTTCTTCCAAGAGGGCCTTTGAACTGGAAAGGAGCAACCAGTCGTCCAGGTACCTGATGAGGCGGATACCTCGTTCGTGAGCCCATACTGAGACTGTCGCGAAGACCCTCGTGAACACCTGAGGGGCCGTCGACAGTCCGAAGCAGAGGGTCCGGAACTGCAGGATCTGGGAGCCCCATTTTACCCGGAGGAACTTCCGACTCGACGGGTGGACTGGAATTTGGAAGTACGCGTCCTTGAGGTCGACCGTCATCATAAAATCTTTCTCCCTCAAGGACATCAGGACGGATTTTGGGGTGTCCATCTTGAAGTCCGTCTTCTTGACGAACCTGTTGAGGGCCGACAGGTCTATCACCGGTCTCCACCCCCCCCCGTTGCTTTCTCCACCAGGAACAGGCGGCTGTAGAAGCCTGGCCCTGGGAGAAGGACTTCTTCCATGGCTCCCTTTTCCAACATGGAGGAAACTTCTTTTTGCAGGGTAGCCCTTTTCAACGGGTCCCTGGGAGCTAACCATTCTGTTTGGGTGGCTGGAATAAGAGGGGGTGAGTCCACTATGAAGGGGATCCTGTAGCCTTCTTTCAGGACGGACACCGTCCAAGCATCCGCCCCATACGTTTTCCATGCTTGCCAATAGGGTCTGAGGCATCCCCCAACCCGAGGCTTGGGCGGGAGTAGGGGGCCTCTCCCTCTACCTTCTCCTAGAGGGGCGGCCTGATCTGCCCCTCTTCGAGGCGGAGTAACCCGACCTGAAGGAGCTGGCAGAAGCTGTAGCTCCCCTGCGGGAGGGCTGAGGAGATGATGACCAGGAAGAGGAGTGGGCGTCCCTCCTTGAAGAGCTGGGAACAGCTTGAGGGGTCACGGTCCTATCCGAGACTGACCTCTTATACGGAGGCCTCCTGGAGGATGATTGCTTAGGGACGTTGGTTTCTCTCCTCTTGGACACCTTCTCCATCAGTTCTTCCAATTCCTTCAAAGGAAACAGGGACTCTCCTCCTAGGGGTAGGGTGCGAATCACTCGCGCCTGTCTGTCTGGGATTTTCCTTGCCACTCTGGAAAGCACTGTGTCCCTCTTCCGGAGGACCCAGTTGGCCGTCAGGGAGAGTGCCTGATATGCCATAAATTTGAGCGCTTTCCCCCCGGAAGTGATAATGTCCGACAGGAGACTTTGTTGTTCCGGGTCGTCGGGGTCTGTGGAGGCCTGTACATTAACTAACGTGGAGGCCCACCAGTCCAGCCATGAAGAGACGTTAATCATGTCCCTCGACATCTCCTCCATCATGCCTGCTTCAGAGGCCGAGAAGGACACAGGGGCTGAGCTGGCCCTTTCGTCCGAGCCGCCTTGTCCTAGGACATCCACGGCTGAGTCCACTCTACAGGGGCCTGGGCGTCGTCCTTCTGGGATATAAACTTTGGCCTGTAGTTTCAGACCCTGGAGGAGTTTGGAGGAACTCTGGGACCTGGGGGCCTCCGCAGTGCTGGCCACCAAGTTATCGATGTACTCCTGGCCGAGTACTAGGTCTGGGGCGAGGGGCAGGGCCAGAGAGGACTTCGGAAGGACGTCCCGATGTGTGTATCTCAAGAGGCTCGACCTCCAGGTATTCACCTTCGGCGCCTCGGGTTCTGGAATCCCATGGGTCCTTCTGATGCGGCCTACCACCCTTCTGTAGGCGGAGTCCTCCGACGGGGAAACCTCGCCTCCGTCGACCGAGGCATCGGCTTGGCTGGGGGGAGCCGTGCTTGGGAGGTAAACTGGCCGCTCCCTACTAGGTCCCAGGGAGGCCGTCCCGCAACCGTAGGGCGCACCGTACACGGTCGGATCTCGCCGTGTGGCGGGTGCCACCGACCCCGGGAGGCCTTTCGACTGGGCCAAGGCTCTGGACGCGGAGGACACGGTCCCGGTGGGAAGACCCGAACCCGGCAACCAGTCCTTCCCGCTCGACGTCCGACCCGGTTGGGCTGGTTCGGTCGGGCTGTCTTCTCGGAAGCGCGCTTCCTCCCGCCGGGTGGGGTGAACCGAAGGCCTCGAGGACTTGTGCCTGAGAGTGAGGTCCTTCTTGCGTGGCCGGTCGAGCGGTTCCAAGTTGTATGTAGGCAGTGACAACTTGGAGGCTCGATCACTGGACCGAGAGTCTGGCGAGCGGTGCTTCCTGGACTCTCCTGGGGGCACGTAGAACCATTCGCCGCCGCCGGGAGAGACCTCCCTCTTGTACTTACGGGAGTGAGAGCGTGGGCGCCTCCTACTGTGCCGCGACCTTGACCTAGAGCGGGAACGATCGCTATCGGTCCGCGCTCTCTTACGGTGCCGTCTCTCCCTGCGTTCTCCCTCGGAGGATGAGTCTGCTTCCGAAGAGTCCGAGGGTGCCACGTTCTTCCCGTAACGACTGCTAGAGTGATGCGCAGGGGAGGCCCTTCGCCGCCGACCGTCCGAGACAGGGTGCTGGAGAAAGTCCTCGGGAACTGCTGCGGATACCGAGGGTACCGAGACCACTCTGTCCCTGCTAGAAGGCCATGGACCCAGGGATACGTCCATCCTTAGCGGTGACCTCCCTGGAGTCTTCGGTAACTTCCACCCGAAGGAGTCGCTACTCGGGCGACGAATTCCCGAGTGGTTCTCTTCTGGCGGGGGGGAACCCGACGCACCGGCCCACGAGGGCGGGGGGGAGACCGAGAACGCCACACTGCCCCATACCGGGTCTTCTGAGGAAGCGTGCTCCCCTGCCACGTGGCCCGATCCGCCCGAAACACTCGCGGCCCTTCCGTTTACTCCCGAGGGGCCAGCCCTTGGTTCCTCCGTCACACTGGGTTCACTTGGGAGGACACTATGGCTCACAATCACACTGGGGGCTTGCTGGCCACTCCTCTGCGAAGGAGACGGAGAGGCCGAGGCTTCGTCGGACCGATCACTGACCGACTGTAAGGAAGACACGCCATTCACTTTCTTTGGGGAACGCTTAGACGACTTCTTTTTCTTAGTACCATACCGTACCCACTGAATTCCGTCCCAACTCACGCACTCGGAACATGTGTCCGAGGAGGAACAAACTTTACCCCTGCACGTGGAACAAAGGGAATGCGGGTCCACCTCTGGTTTAGAGAGGAAAGCCCCACACGACTTTCCTGCTCTAGGACCAGGACAACGACGCACGTTCTCCATCGTTCGCACACGAAGGTCAACACTAACGAGTTACAGAAAACCCTGGATAACACAAGGGGAACGGACTGAGGACACTTTGCGAAAACGCACTATCGCAGAAAAAACA
Organism: Palaemon carinicauda; assembly: GCF_036898095.1. Classification (NCBI taxonomy): domain Eukaryota; kingdom Metazoa; phylum Arthropoda; class Malacostraca; order Decapoda; family Palaemonidae; genus Palaemon; species Palaemon carinicauda. The sequence goes on from NC_090742.1 coordinate 50,082,798, forward strand.
CAAGTCCGTACACTGGGAACACGTGGGAACACAACGCGCCAAAGGATCGAGAGTTTTAAGCGAGAGAGTGAGATGCTTCGTATCTCACGACCAAGGACTTAATGAGGTCCTGACCCGGGAAAAGCAGTGACCTGCCCTAATCCGGGCCGAAGGAATTATCCTGGCGGCGGGGGTAGAAACTATCGGGAGCGAGATAGGGGGGGTAGCGCGGGAAATCTTGGTCGAGTTTGAGAGAGGGTCAAGGACCCTCCGAAGAGGTAATTCGAGGTAAAGTATTCGTGTCGGAACAAATATATGTATAAATATATATATACATTACATATATGTATAAATATATATATATATATATATATATATATATATATATATATATATATATATATATATGTGTGTGTATGTGTGTGAGTGAATATATATATATATATATATATATATATATATATATATATATAAACACACACATATTTATGTGTGTATTTACCGATGTAAAGATATTTTTCCGTATATACATATATATAAACACACACATATTTATGTGCGTATTTACCGATGTAAAGATATTTTTCCGTATATACATACATACATACATACATACATACACACACACACACACACACACACACACACATATATATATATATATATATATATATATATATAAATATATACATATATATATATATATATATATATATATATATATATATATGTGTATGTGTGTGTGTGTGTGTATTAAACGCATAGGCCAGAGGAACAAGAAGTGTAACCCTCTTTCTTAGCAAAAGGAAAAAAAGCGTTGATCAATCCCGACGGAAGCAATAACCTTGCTTCTTAAACGCTGAAGAGAGTCTGAGAAGCGAAAGTAAGAAGAAAGTCAAATGTTGGGAAGCGGAAGGCAAAAAGGTACTGAAAATAGACAGTAAGAGAATTGATGATTAAAAAAAAAGGAAAAATATAAATAAAACGGTGGCCAAAATACGAGATGCAATTAAAAAAGTTCACTGATAATAGGGAAGAAAAGTGAAGGCGCCACCAAGCCTAATGCAAACTCTGAAAGATGGCGAAATGGCCAGATGGTGTGACTGCTGCAAGCCTCATGCATAACAAACCATGAGTGTTCCGGCGATTTTATAAGGAATGTTTCATATGAGGAGCGATGTGTCATTTAATGGTCACGCTGCCTATTATCTTCAATGAAGGTATTCATCATGTTAAGTTATTTTAAATGAAAAATTATATGATTTTCAATTCCTTGAAGTTTAATCAAATAATGCACTAAGATAAAAAAAAGTTGCTAAAAATTATTTCCATATTACAAAATGCAATTGTTAAAATAATGTATTGCTCATTCGTAAATAAGGTTTAAAACACGATGGAAAATAAAAACAAATCAACGTACATTGCAAAAGCCAAATCACCCATATATAAGAAGTGTCAGTGGGAAAAAAAATCGTGCTGAGGATTTTTTATATATCTAATGCTCTACAAAGACAACTGGATGAAACTTCACTTTCAACAAAACTAGGCGACAATGATAGTCGAAAAAGCTGTGAAATAACTTATTTAAACCAGCACCCAATAAAACACCAAAGGATATAGCTTATTTTCACCTATACCTAATAAAAACAAAAGGATATAACGCATTTTCACCTGCACTTAATAAAACCCAAATGGATGTAACTTATTTTACCTATACCTAATACAAAAACAAAGTGATATAACTTATTTTCACCTAAACCTAATAAAACTCAAAGGAATATAACTTATTTTCATCAACATCACCATCCCTACACTTAGTGACGCAAAGTGATAGAACTTATTTCTACCTACACCAAATAAAAAACAAAAGTATATAACCTATTTTAATTATCATCATCATCTCCTAGACCTATTGACGCAAAGGGATATAACATATTTTCTCCTATACCTAATAAAAAACAAAAGGATATAACCTATTTTCAACAGCACCTGATAAAACTCAAAAGGATATAACTTATTTTACCTACACCTAAAGAAAACAAAAGATATAACTTATTCTCATCATCATCATTATCATCTACTATACCTAGTGCCGCAAGGGACTTAACTTATTTTTACCTACACCTAATAAAAAACAAAAGGATATAACTTATTTTCATCATCATCATCATCTCCTACACCTATTACTATAAAGGGATATAACTTATTTTCACCTACTCCTAATAAAAAAAAAAGGATATAACTTATTTTCACCTATACCTAATAAAACACAAAAGGATATAACTTATTTTACCTTTAACTAATAAAAACAAAAAGATATAACTTATTTTCATAATTATCATCATCTCCTCCTACACCTATTGACGCAAAGGGATATAACTTATTACATACCCCTAATAAAACTCAAAATGATATAACTTCTTTTCCTCTACATCTAATAAAACTCAAATAGGATATAACTCACTTTCACCTACACCTAATAAAACACAAGAGGATATGTCTTATTTTACCTGCACCTAATAAAAACAAAAGGATATAACTTATTTTCACTTACACCTAATAAAACACAAAATGATATAACATATTTTCATCTACACCCAATTAAAAAAAACAAAAGGATATAGTTTATTATCACCTTCACGCAATAACGAACGAAAGGATATAATCTATTTTCACCTACACATAATAAAATACAAAGGGATATAACTTGTTTTCACCTACACCCGATAAAAAAACAAAGTATACAGCTTATTAGCACCTATACCCAATAGCAAACAAAAGTATATAACCTATTTTAATCTACACTTGATAAAACCAAAAAGGATATAACTTATTTCCACGTACATCAATTAAACCTCAAATTATTATTATTATTATTATTATTATTATTATTATTATTAATTGCTAAGCTACAACCCTAGTTGGAAAAGCAGAATGCTATAAGCCCCGGGACTCCAACAGGGAAAATAGCCCAGTGAGAAAAGGAAACAAGGAAAAATTAAATATTTTAAGAACAGTAACATTAAAATAAATATCTGTTATATAAACTATAAAAACTTCAAAAACAAGAGGAAGAAAAATAAGATAAAATAGTGTGCCCAAGTGTACCTTCAAGCAAGAGAACTCTAACCCAAGACAGTGGAAGACCATAGTACAAAGGCTATGGCACTACCCAAGACTAGAAAACAATGGTTTGATTTTGGAGTGTCCTTCTCCTAGAAGAGCTACTTACCATAGCTAAAGTCTCTTCTATCCTTACCAAGAGGAAAGAGACCACTGAACAATTACAGTGTAGTAGTTAACACCTTGGGTGAAGAAGAATTGTTTGGTAACCTCAGTGTTGTCAGGTGTACAAGGAAGGAGAAGAATATGTAAAGAATAGGCCAGACTATTCGGTGTATGTGTAGGCAAAGGGAAAATGAACCATAACCAGAGAGAAGAATTCAATGTAGTACTGTCTGGCCAGTCAAAGGACCCCATAACTCTCCAGCGGTATTATCTCAACGGGTGGCTGGTGCCCTGGTCAACCTACTACCTACAAATATGATATAGCTTATTTTCACCTATATCTATTAAAACTCAAATAGGATATAACTCATTTTCACCAAATGATATAACTTATTTTCCCCTACACCTAATAAAACACAAAAGGATATAACATATTTTCTCCTAAACACAATTAAAAAAGGATATAACTTATTATCACCTACACGCAATAACGAACGAAACGATATAATCTATTTCCAAATACACCTAACAAAATACAAAGGGATATAACAGATTTTCACCTACATCCGATAAAAAACAAAAGCATATAGCTTATTATCACACATACCCAATAACAAACAAAAGGATATAATTTATTTTCACATACACCTGATAAAACACAAAGGGATATAACTTATTTTCACCTACACCTAATAAAACACAAAAGGATATAACTTATTTTTACCTACAACTAATGAAACACAAAGGGGTATAACTTATTTTCACCTACACCTAATAAAAAACAAAAGGATATAACTTATTTCAATCTATAGCTAACGAAACAAAAAAGATATAATTTATTTTCCCCTACACTTAATAATAAACAAAGAGATATAACTTATTTTTACCTACAATTAATAAAACACAAAGGGGTATACCTTATTTTCACCTAGACTTAATAAAACACAAAAGGATATCACGTATTTTCACTTACATTCAATAAAAACGCAAAAGGATATAGCTTATTATCAACCACACCCAATAACAAACAAAAGTATATAATTTATTTTCACCTACACCTAATAAAAGCCCAAAAGTATATAACTTATTTTCACCTACACCTAATAAAACAAAAACGGATACAACTCATTTTACCTACAAGTACTAACGAATAAAAAGATATAACGTAATTTCACCTAAACCGCTTAACGAACAAAGGGATATAATTTATTTTCACCTACAGTCAATAAAACATAAAGATCTAACTTGAGAAATAACTTTGTCAGCATCCTTATATTAAGGTTAGATTTAAAAGGTATGTTACAAATGCACATTTTTTTCAGCATATGTCTTAGCATATTGCATAAAATACAGAATTCTAGAGGGTTGGTTGAAGCATTTTGATTTTCATCATAATGATCATCAAGTTTCGGGAATATTTCCACTGACGAACAGAGAAATGAACTGTGTAAAAGGTACAAAAAGGTAATAAGTTAAATATTTGAGTAAACCCAAATATATTATGTTCTGAGGTATTAAATCCTCGCGTTTCGGGTGTTTCATGATCACTCTGCTAGGAAAAACCACATGATTCACCTGACACATTCGTCAGATTATCGGGGTTTAAAGCCTTTCCAAAGTACCTTATCTAGACAATACTAAAAAGAATTGCAATAGAATTTTGAGCGTGTTATTTTGTAAATATCTATGATACACCTCCACTATATTTTGGTCAGTAAACTTAATATCAATGAACAGTACTGTACAGTGTGCTAACTACAATAGCTGCTGTTTAAGTAAAGAGAAAATGAAAATCTTACCAAATATCCTTCGCCGACACTGACCTGAAATGAAAAAGAAAGAGGTTATTAATTGGGTATAGTACATATACACAATATTGTATATCTATAAAGGTATACTTAGATGTAAACAGTACATCAACTAAAATATGGCCTCAATAATATAAAATTTGTGCATGTGTATGTAAATATACACAAATAGCAACTCACTGTAGACATCATGCTTCATAAGCTCAGAAAAGTTTTCAAGGCGTTGCGTGAATCTTTAGTACCATAAATATCAAGTCGTGGAATTCTATTTTTTTTTTCTTTTTTGCTCAAATATCTTAATAAGGCTCTTTTTAAGAGGCACGTCACTTAAGGGCAAAATCTATGAACAACCGTTTTTCTTTGGCGTCTTTGCACCATTAAAATACCTTTACTGTTGTTTAGTTTACAATGTGTATAAAATAAATATAGCGTAACAAATGATAATCATTTTAACAATATTATCAATTCCATACCTCCGGTACAAATAGCATTTTATGTACTGGTACTGAATTACAAAAGACCATAACGCATACCGCCCTCAAATGTGTATTTGATGGTTTTCTTTCTTTTTTTTTTTTTTTTTTTTGAACTAGGTCCAAAAACGCTTTCTCATTTGAGGAGTCGAGGAATACAACTGGCACGGGAAATTCCCAGCGAAGAGAAGCAAGACTATTGCCAAATTTATTCATGACTCTGATGTAGTGGCTGCCCGCCCTTCATGAGGCTAAACAATGGGTTGATAAAGAGTTTATCATACAGCATTGAACTGAAAGTGTTCAAAGGGGTCCGACTGATGAACTATGTGAGGACTGAGAGGAAAAAGACACTCTTGACTAGTTTTCTTCACTTTTCATCTCTTTCTCTATCAACGCTTCAGTACGTGGTCGACTTGCAACAAATTACTTATCTAATTCGCTGATGATGATGATGATGATGATTATTATTATTACTATTATTATTATTATTATTAGCCAACTACAACCTAATCAGAAAATCAGGATATTATAAGCCCAAGGGCTCCAACAGGGTAAATAGCAAAGAGAGAAAAGGAAATAATGAAATAAATAAACTATATATGAGAAGTAATGAGTAAAATTATAAAATATCTTAAAATCAACATCAACGTTAAAATAGATCTGTCATATATAAAATATGAAGAGACTTATGTCAAATAGTTCAACATAAAATATTCGGTGTAAGCTTCAGCTTCTGAAGTTCCACCGATTCAACTGCCAGATTAAGATCATTCTACAAACTGGTCAGAGCTGGAATAGAGCTTCTAAAATACTGTGTAGTGTTGAGCCTTATGATCGAGAAGGCAAGAATGGTAGAATACTACCGCTAGAGAGTTAGGGGGTCCTTTGACTGGCCAGACAGTACCATATTGGATCCTTCTCTCTGGTTACGGTTCTTTCCATTTGCCTACACAGACACCGAATAGTCTGGCCTATTCTTTACAGATTCTCCTCTCTCCTCATACACCTGACAACACTGAGATTACTAAACCATTCTTCTTCACCCAAGGGGTTAACTACGGCAATGTAATTGTTCAGTGGCTACTTTCCTCTTGGTAAGGGTAGAAGAGACTCTTTAGCTAAGATAAGCAGCTCTTCTAGGAGAAGGACACTCCAAAATCAAACCATTGTTCTCTAGTCTTGGGTAGTGCCATAGCCTCTGTACCATGGCCTTCCACTGTCTTGGGTTAGAGTTCTCTTGCTTGAGGGTACACTCAGGCACACTGTTCTATCTAGTTTCTCTTTCTCTTGTTTTGTTGAAGTTTTTATTGTTTATATAGGAAATATTTATTTTAATGTTGTTACTATTCTTAAAATATTTTATTTTTCCTTGTTTCATTTCCTCACTGAGCTATTTTCCCTGTTGGGGCCCCTGGGCTTATAGCATCCTGCTTTTCCAACTAGGGTTGTAGCTTAGCATTTAATAATAATAATAATAATAATAATAATAATTAACAGCATAAGTAGTACTATGTACAGGATGGTACAGCCTTGAAATATCTGAATGCAAAGGATGGTCAGAATTATGAAAAATATCATGCAACAGGTACACACAATTAATTAACGACGGTGCCAGAGATTAATATTAAGCTCAAGGATAAGAAATTTAATAAAAAGTAAATTTTTGTCCAACAAATTAAAACGAGAGTTGGCAGCTGAAGAAAAGAGAGGAGAATAATACTCGAAACACGGTAGAATGAAAGAATTAAAACACTTCTTCAGGATAGAATGATCCCTGAAAATCTTGACTTTCTTAATAAGATTATTTTTTATGCAATTGAAGAGGAAACAGACTGGATGTGTTTCTCAAAAGTAAATTAGCAATGAAGAATCCCAATATCTGGCTCTTGAGGAGCAACTGTCCTTGACCTACTTACAATCATCTTATGAGTTTTCTTAGGATTCAACTTATACTACCTAATTTGCACCATGCACTAATTTTAGCTAGATCTCTATTAAGGGATTCAGCAACTGCAGACTTACACTCAAGAGATGGAACTGATGCAAAGAGAATAGCATCATCTACATATGCAACGAATTTGTTTTCTAGGTCTAACCACATATCATGTGTATACTGTATAGTATGAAAAGTAATGGGCCCACAACACTACACTGGGGAACACCATACATTACATTCCTATACTCTCTATGGTGCCCATCAACAACTACTCTTTGCAATCTATAACTTCAAAATCAATAATGATACTGGAAAAAACTCCAACCTATTCCCAACTATCTAACTTTAAAAAATCAAGTAAATAAAGGAATACTACATTTTAGGATGGAACCCATTGCTGCCTCCTTGTAAGGTTCAAGATTTGAATAAAATCTAATCAGATTACCAGCTGAGTGCGTTCCCACAACACCAAGAGGCCGAGAAACGCGGATTTGATTTGAGTGAAGCCGCAATCACACATTCCCGTATATTGCTCCCGACGGCTACCGTCAGCAGGAGTCGCCCTTTTCCTTTGTTTTGTTTTAGTCAGGCAAACTATTATTATACCTCCACATAGACGTATCTTTGGCAGGAACCCTTGTGACGTCAGCCTTTGGTAGTTACGTATTTTTTTCTTATTTACGTAAGCATGTTCCCCTTGACGGCCAGCTTTTCGGGAACATGGCGCCAACCCTCTTCCCCCTAAAAGAACATAATAAAGCCTTATGTCTTGTGATTAGTCACGACCGTGTTTAGCCAAACGTTGAGGACAACTTATCGGTCTGATAACAGTCTTTGACAAATGTTTGACTACTTGCTGTAATAAATTTGAAAGATTAATTCCGCATGTTTTTCTTATTACTTTCATTATGAATATATTTCACACCTTGATGCAATAAGCAATACTTTAGCAAAAATAATAAAGACATAAACCATGACGTAATCAAAAAATACAAAAATTGCTATGACACAAATACGCAAGTACCAAAATCATATAGCCAAAAGAAAAAAGACGTTATAAAAATTGATCACAATATTGTGATCAAAGACAAAATATACAATACACATATCAATAGAAAGACATTAGAGACAGAAGAAATGACACAGAAAACCTACATCTAATAAAAAAGAAGACAAGCACCTTAAAGAAAACCAGCACCTTATGGACAAAATACATAAACAATTTAGAAAACAGCAAATCATTTAAATACATATATATATATATATATATATATATATATATATATATATATATATATATTCATTTATTGAGTTTTCTCCTCCCTTTCCAAGTTCGGTCTTAGTGTCACTGGAATGTTTGAGAGGGGAGACGACGCCCCCACCCCCGCACCCACCTCCAACGCATCCATGGAGAAGCTGGATGTCGCATACTGCGACAAGTCCAGGTGTGATATTGAAGGGCCAGGCATTACCTCATTCTTTGTCCTTTTTCATATTAACCATTTCATTTAGTATACTTTAATTACTCTATTCGTTTATATATTGACTTTAAATAACACCTTACAATATCAAGTTTCACACTGGCTATCTTCTGTAATATATTTCAAATATTTATTTCGTGTTTTTCTTATTACTTTCTGTATGTATTTACTTATTTTACTTACTAGTAGGTTATTCTATCATCATGGAGTTTTAAATGTCATTACCTCATTATTTTCATATTGAGAATTTTTTGTTATATATTCTTAGTATTGATTTCGTTGATGTATTGAATTTAACACCTTAAAATGTCTAATATAATATTGACTATTTTCTGTAATACATCTAAAACATTCAATTCTTGTGTTTTTATTATCGGTTTTTCTATGTACTTACTTTAACGCCTTAATATAATAATACATTCTTTAGCACACATATTGCAGACAGAAACCTAGTCGTTATGGAGAAAAAAAAATTGCACGATATTGACATAAAGAAAAAATAAATATACAAAAATACACTGTATACCGAAAAATGAACAGATAATTAAGACAAAAAATTACAAAAAACCTACGACTACTAAAACGAGTAAGCCAGCAGAACCTTAAAAAAAAAGAAAAAGAAAAACTTACTAATAAAAAAAATTAACAGAAAATACACAAGCAAATTCAACAGTAAAAAAACAAAAAACTTTTTCTCTCTTTTCTCCCTTTCAAAGTTTCGGCCTTTAATATACAAGGAATTTAAAGGGAAGACCGGAAAGCCCACTTATACTAAATAAATCCCGTGTCCTCACAGTGCTTGATCAGAGTCTTCTGTTATCTACACCCAACTAATCTGCTAAAAAAAAAAAAAAAAAAAAAAAAAAAAAAAAAAAAAAAAACTACGGGATTCCGTATTTTAGAGGGTTCATATATTACCATAACAGTAGACATTGTAGGAATGTAGTTTTCCTCCAGCCAGTAGACTAATAATTGGTCTATTATCATTCATCTTATAATTTTCCATATATTTGTATTAAATAGGAATGATAATTAGACTATATTCTTGCTTTTACTTATGTGGCTCTTTGCTTGTTCATTTATTTTCTCAGTGACTGAGGGCCCTCTTCCTTTACACAGACGATGGGTTCATGCAAAATTTAATTATATATATATATATATAATATATATATATATATATATATATATATATATATATATATATAATATATATATATATATATATATAGATATATGTGTGTGTGTGTAATATTTATTACTTTTATTAGACACCCGACTGCTTATATCGCCTTTAGAATATGACTAATCCTAAGTCATTACACAGATTTACAAGGTGCAAGTTATGATTAGGCTGTATTTAATGTGTATACAATATTGCAATTACAACTTAATGAATATGCGAAAGACGCATCCAGACTAGGGCCTGTGCTTGAGACTTAACTAGGAAGGAGAGAGAAGGTAAGTGGTGTCTTAAGCTTGTTAGGAGTCATGTTTTACTCATACCTTAATATTATAGAGATATGGTCAGAAAAGATGTTCTGCTTTTTATGCATTTAATATTGTTTTTGGTTCTAGAGTTACCAGTTTGCGCCTTCATTTATAGAAGATCATCTCGAAGTGGTCTTAGCCTCTATTAAAAATTGTTTAAATGTAGAGTAGCAGACATTGATGAAGTACACAATTCTGCAAGTTATAATCATATATGCATTCAATCTACAGCATTAACTTAACTTTACATTGATTGATACGAGACAAATGCACATTTTATTTGTAGTTTATTCTTAAGTGACAATGTACATAACACCAGTTACTTTTCTACATATGGCGACGGCAAGTAGCAGACGACAAGCGCACAATGTATTAGCACCATCTGTTACCAACGCTGTCTACTAGATTTTTAGCGGGCAAATGCTCACAAAATTCGCCTGAGTTTTCGGTCTTCCCTTTATTGTCTTTGTTTTATATACCACTGGTTCAACGTTACCACATTTTCCAGCTAGGCCGTAGTTCGACACTGATGCCAGATGCACCCAATGGAACTTAGAAATTCAAGCTGTAAGGAACATTTACGGATGATGTTTACATGGTATATACAAGCTACTTCTACCTCACGGACATACTACCGTCAGCAGACCGTCACAGCCCCGAAATCTGTTCACTTTTCCGATTATAGGCTTGTATGGGCTTGAGCCCACACCGCAATTTGCATTTCAAGGGTCACCAAGAATTGCCTGGCACCACTCGCGCCATACATATCAACCATCCCCCATTTGCAAACAGTTTTGCTTAAGTTTTACTTAAAATGCCCAAAAGTGGTTGTGAAATACCACTAAACCTTTGTACAACAGTTGTTGGAAGCAATATACGTGAATCTATGACCCCAGCTTTATGTACTTTGAGACCTATAGCCCAACACTGAAACCAGGGAGGCCATTCATCACCTTGTTGCAACTGCAGCAGTTACTCTATAAAAAAAAAAAAGTTGAAAAAGGTTGGACAGCAAGAAGGAAGAAAGGATGTTGGTATGGAGTTATAATATATGACTAAAAGTGGGTAGAGCTAGTGAGCAATGAAACATGGGCAGACCATTAAATAATGCCTAATGTAAAACACGTGAGGTGCACTGATGTTACTAGGATAGATCTATTTTTGGGTGAGATAGCTATGTCGTCCTTATAGAAGTTCCTTAAAGTAAGCTTTCTACTTGCGATATTTCTGCGAGTGATATACCAGAGAATTTTACCTGTAGAGGTATCACAGGGTTACTATCCCAGGAGCAAATATCCCAAGAAATATCGTGTATACACCAGGGACGTGTTCAAATCAAGCTGTTACAACTCCCAATCCAGTGTGCTACAACTAACACATTTCCTTAAACCATTCCTTCTTGCAGCGCCATCTTGATGATTGTTTTTAGTTTTTTTCTGCGTGTTTTCCTAGCTTTTTTTTTTTTTTTTTTTTTTTGAGTGATTTTAGCGATCATGGATGCTTCGGCTCTTTCCTCACCAACGAAGTTAAGTACCCTTTTCTTTTGTGTTGAAGAATTTCACGTCTCCTTCCCGTTTTTATTCAATATGAAAAAATTTTTTGCCTGCGGCTGGGGTACATCGGCGCCAGCGTCTCATGTATCCGAATCGCTTAGAAATGCTTAGTCATTTAGTCATATTATTGTAAGAATGTGTGTTATATTATTCTTTTACAATTGTGGTATCATTGTGGGGTATTCTCCCTATTTTACTTTTGTCTCCATGAGCATATTTTATCAGTCTCGACTTAGACTAACTCAACCCTAGCCGTCGTTCATGCCTGGTGAATATATACTTGTGCACCATCCCCTTTCTGGTTTCGTAAGTTTGCCCATCCTCTCATGCTAATGATGCATCATAGCGGGAAGCTGCAGTCCTGAAGGTCCTTTTGGGAGAGTTGGATAGTGTTTTACAGTTGTCCTAGGGTGACTGTTTATCACTTTTTCACTTAGCCTGCACGTTTGGCCAGGCGGCACAGGTCTTGGGACTCACTACCTTGTTCTAATGGTGACAGGTAGACCTCCCTTTGTGCTGCCTTACCCATTCTTAGGCTTCCCTTCTTAGTTTTTGGTAGGTTAATGGCTGGTAGTGAGGACTTATCCTCTGTGTCTTCTTACTGCAGACCCCTTGGAACACCATTCTAGTTCTAATGCTACAGTTAGGCCTTATATATATATATATATATATATATATATATATATATATATATATATATATATATATGTATATATACATATATATACACATATATATAATATAATATATATATTATATATATGTATATATATATACATATATATACATATATATACATATATATATATATAATATATATATATATATATATATATATATATATATATATATATATATATATATATATATATATATATTAGTTGAGTTGGAAGATAGGGGTCTCATGCATCCCAATGATACATTTTTTAACTTGTATTTTCACATTCCCTGAGGTCTGTGGGAACGAAATTTCATTTGCTCCCATCTCAAAAAATATCCCATGTGGGTCGTTTATTCCATTTTTTGTCCACCATCTTGGATTTTTTAGGACGCATAAGTTAGGGGTAGGGGCAACATAAAAGACATTTCCTCATACAAAGAAATTAGTTTCAGATACAAATTAGGTACCATCATTAATTTGAACAAAGGCATCGATGATGTGTTCATGGGTCAAAAGATCAAGTCAAAGGCCCAAAGTTAATCATCACACCACTTTTTATTGTTATCTGCCCTGTACCTCTATAACAAACCCTATTAGTTTCAAATTCGTAGAGAGGAAACTGTATGTATGTTAGCAGTTTTTTAAACTACCACGAATCTTCTAGCCTTTGTACATCATTAAGCCTTCCTATAAAAATACATGAAGATATGGAAAAATAAATTTTTGTTATAATTCTATTATGAAATTGCAATTTGACACATCTAGTTTCTCTGCTTTTTTTTGTAATGGTAAAAAGGCTTTACATGTTCCAAAGAGTACTGGCACACAGTCCCTGCATCATTCCCTACTATAGGTACCTTCACATCCAATCATTCCAATAGCTAATTGATATACAAATATATTGCAAAGACACACAAAAGACTGATGATATAAAGGCTTTCAAGAGGAAACTGAAGACTTTCTTGTTCTCTAAGTGCTTTGGTAATGTAGACCTGATAGTAAACGAACAATATGCGGTTTGAAATGCTGAATGCCTTGGAATTTATACGATAAAATGAAAGTGAAGATCCTGTAGAGAGTAGGGTTCCCCTGCTGTATGTGACCAGAAAAGCAGTCCTTAAAGTTAAGAAAAGTAAAATCCGTGTAACATAATGCCGAGTAACATAATGCACAGACCCGCATCTAATTAATATTGAAACTTTATGATGATTGCCAAAAGTTTTTATATTCATATTTTGATCTAGTCTTCATGATCACTGAAATATTCTTCATAATCACTATCCTGTCTATACTGTTCTTCTTCAATGCCGTCATCACACTGTTCTATCTCCTCGGTAGTCTTCTCAGGGGGAAGTACTGGCCCACATGACTCCTCATCATTTCTTTCCCAACCTTGCCCAGGATCATAGGGCTTTGTAGACCAGAAGACTGGATTATCTGCTCACTTGTAGATAGCAAAGGCGATGGTTCACACGACCAATGTGCGGGATAAGGTTGCCTCGGCAAGATGGCAATTGGGTGAGGTCAATATTAGATTTCATTGTCAGTTGCTCATCTTTTCCAACCTTAAAATGATTCCAGGTACTGTCAATAGATTTCTGTCTGGAATAGTCATACATCAGACACAGAAATACCTCAATGCCACTGGGTTAGTGATGTCTACTTCTTCCTCTTCTGAGAAGGATTCTATCAAAAATTGCTCCATTGCTTCACTTGCCATCTTGAGAGAGAACAGAGCTTTTACATGTTCTATCCCTTTTACCACACTCCTAAGGCAGACATTGGTTACAAGTTCAGCCACAAGGAGGATTTCAGAGTAGCCTGAACCAATGCAATTATGACCACTCAACGTGTCTATATAGTTCATCACAGTGTGGAAAGGATATGGAGCTACCACATGGCTCTTGTACTCTTCTGAAAATTTCAAATTGAGGGTGGGTGCTTTCAAGCAACCTTCAATGTCATCAGTACTGAGAACATACCTCTGGCCAACTTCCAATGTAGCATCTCCTGACCACTTCAATAACTCCCTGATGACAAAATATTCACTGAACAACTAATTGATAGGGTTGAAATAGTCAATTTTCAACTTTCGAGTTGGTTTTTTGCCAGTATCTGAAATGAAGTCTCCAAATCCAGGACACAGTTGTGTTACTTTTGTCCCATTGACTAATCGCATAGGTATTCACAATCGGTACTCTTGGATGCACTCTCAGTACATCTTATTCTTTCTGATGGGTGGACTAAACGTAGCTCCTGTTGGAAATTTGAGCCCTACTCAACATAAATATGAAAAGGGGGCAATATCGGTGGGGTTCAACTCTTAAATAATAAGTCTTACTATGTTGCATTAGTGAGAGGGGTCTAATTTAGTTGGCAGTGTTAGTATTTGGTTTCACCTTTTGTATCATGATCCCACCAGAGCTGTTCACCACATTGGAATCATGGACATTTGTAGTTATTTTGTTCAAGTTGCCCCCTTTTACATGAAAAAACATTTCCGTTGTCTTCACCAGTAGCAATTTGGGGAGTGAGAGAACTGAAAATAAAACAATTAGAGTAATTACATAATTCATGATAGAAAGCAGTTAACTAGGTAGAATTTGATTGACTAGTGATATTGTTCCAAAGTTGTTAGAACACAAGGGTGGCTAAAACTCGCCTAAGCTATCGAAAGAATCAGATGTCAGCTCTTAGACTTTTCCACATCCACTTCACCCAGGAAAAGTGACTTTAGAAACTTAACTTTACTAGGTCTGTTGGAAGGTATTCTTTTGTTCCCCTGGCACCCACCTCATCAGCTGCAGGAGACCAAGGAAGTGGTTTTGAATCATTGCACTTCTCCCTGAACAAAACTATGCAAGTGCACGGCAATATCCTTGACCTTATTTTTATTATCACTGCTTGCGTATCAGAGATACTTGTGATGTACACCATATGTCGGTTATACATACCTTGTCTCCAGGAATCACTTTTGTAAAAGCAATGAACTAATTAATTTTGTGCCTTTGAAGTTTCATTTTCAACTTATCACTTATGGAATCTTGATTTGGAAATCTACAGTGCTAAAGTTTTTGGATGTGCAGGTGGTGGAGTGATCCAAGTTTCACTACTTCTTTCTATCCAAGTACCCTTTCATATGTGAGAGCTAGAACTACATCAAACTTGCTTTGATGATCTTCAAGCTTTTCATCTTGTTTGTTTTCAATACTTCTGTTGGCTTGATCACGTAAATGATTCACATGTCTCAGTTTAAATGACGTACGACAGGACTTGTGAAAACGACCCTCTCATGCAATCAAATATTTGCCTGCCACCTTGCAATGTAAACAATTGTTTCTTACTTTTAGGGGTTGGGATTTTATATCAGTCCAAGGTCTTTCCTTTCCATTGAAAGATACAAATTAGATACAGATTTTAGTCCTTCCGGAAACTTTCATCTCTCGCATTTTCAGAGAAAATGCATTGTGGTGGAAAAACGTTCTTGGAAGAGGTCGATAGTTTACAAAAGGATCAAATTGTTGATGGTTTATTGTCTGGTACAATACATTTCAAGTGATCTTGATGTTTAGTAAAGGCTTGATAACATCCCCAATGATAGTCTGTGATTTCTAAGTCCACGCCATCATGATTGTCTGGAATTAACCAACATACAGCCTCCATACAAGTGGGGAATTATAAAGCTGAAGGAACCGTTTCTCACATAGACCATGTACCATCTCAAGATTTTCCTGAGGAGGACACCTGATATTGTGAAGACGTATGAATTTTCCATGTTCTAGGTAGAATATTGGCCAGGGCACCAGCTACCCATTGAGATTCTACCACTAGAGAGTTATGGGGTCTTTTGACTGGCCAGATGGTACTACATTGGATCCTTCTTTCTGGTTACGGTTCATTTTCCCTTTGCCTACACACATCCACACTGAGTAGTCTGGCCTATTCTTTACTTATTCTCTTCTGTCCTCATACACCTGACACCACAGATTACCAAACAATTCTTCTTCGCTCAAGGGGTTACTGCACTAATTGTTCAGTGGCCACTTTCCTCTTGGCTAAGGGTAGAAGAAACTCTAGCTATGGTAAGCAGCTCTTCTAGGAGGACACTCCAAAATCAAACCATTGTTCTCTAGTCTTGGGTAGTGCCACTTTTCAGGATAGCAGAAATGCATTTATTTTTTCTCCATTTATTGTTTGGTACTGACATGTGTTTCAGATCACTTCGCGACCCTTCTTCAGGAACTACATTGAGTCTTGGAACTACACTTTAACATAGGCTATGGTTATGAAAATTTGATACAAAACTATTTGGAAATTCGGAAAACATTAATAAAAAAGATAAATGAAAACTTTAGATTCTTTGAAATACAAATACAAAAATTTAAGATGCAAAGGATGGAATCGGGATCTTCATGAATTTCTGTGATGTCTTTTGAAAAATCCTTTATGTATTTAAAAGATTATCTTAAATTTCCATATTTATATTTCAAAGAATCTAAAGTTTTCATTTACCTCTTTTGACATGATTGGAATCACCTGACCTTACATTTGAAAAGTCTAGAGTTCGATTATAATCGAAGGTACAAATTAATTTATACGTCACACAATACTGTGTCTATTTCTATTTATACTATACATACATACTTTCAAATACTCAATTACAGAAATGTACATTAAAAATGCATCTCCCCGAGGCGAGACTGCAACTGAGTAGCTGTATTTACGAGATACGAATCCTCCTTTGGATATATTCTCAATGGAAACTGAATTTTCTAACACAAACACTACTCGAGACTCAATATTAAAAATATGAGTCATATAAGAGACGCACACATATAAACACATACCCATATGTACACATTCAGATACACATATTTACACACACACACACACACATATATATATATATATATATATATATATATATATATATTATATATAAATAAATATATATATATATATATATATACAGTATATATACGTATATATACATATATATACAGTCATATATATATATATATATATATATATATATATATATATATACGCATATACATATACATTGCGGTATGTTGGCATATGCGCCCTGGAATCATTATTGTTGTGGGAGTCTTTCTTGTACAAGGGATTTATTCACGATTCATTCATCTCTCCGAAACTCTACCTTCCCAAGAATCAGGAGAAAATTAAAAAACTTAGCTGTAGTCTTGGGAGATACCGGCTGTTAATAACCAGGCAATGGCTGGAAATGACCTATTAGCTTCGCACTGATGTTTCAATTGTCCCCGTCTTCGGGACTCGGGAAGTATGATCCTTCTCCTACTTTTGAGATGAGGACTAAGATTCTCTATCCAGATGTGGTAGGAACTGCATTGAATTTTTGTCTATCAAGCCAATCATATCAGGAAAACGTTTTAGTAATGGAGATACAGAATACAGAAGTAACTTGGATATTGGGTAAAAGGAAAAAGCACCAGGTCCACCGGTTTCAAATTCAAATGGTAAAGATACTAGCTACAGAGGGGAAAGAATGGATGCCAGATTTATTAAGATCAATATGCAAAGATGAAATTATTCCTAAAGACTGGGAGGAGTCTAATGGTATTTATGTTCAAACCAAAAAGTGATGAAATGGAATCTGGTAACTACTAGGGGATTAAACTTATAGAGTATGGTTTGAAAGTCTGAGAGGGTACTATATGAGAGATTGTAAAGATTGGGAAAATTGAGTATGGATTTATGGTGGGGTAGAGGGACAGTAAATGCCATCTTTATGGTAAGGCAGTTA
>NC_090742.1:50106195-50188695 GCF_036898095.1 Palaemon carinicauda
TTGCATTAGTTAAAAAATGATCATACCAACACCATCGCCCTCCAAGAACATGACTGCATTAACGTGACTGACCGAAGGATTTTTTTTTCACAAGATCTGGCATTAATAGATTTCAACGCATCCTGATGAAATAAAAACAATGCGAATCTCGAAGGAGGAAAGTAAAACCTGCTTTGAGGAAATTCCAAAAATATGATAAATATAGGTACCCAAAACCCCTTTTGGCGAGTCTCAGTCTTGAAACAAACAAAATAATTACGTCCAGACGACCCTGTAACTTTGTCAGAGTACAAATGAGATGTCAAGATCTAAGAAATGCTGAGTCATAAATGCCTAAGGTTTGAGACCTTTACAAGGTCAAATGTCAGAGGAAGATAGATAATTGTTCTTTTGACAGATGAAACACAAGGTTTTATTTGGTGAGACATTTTGTCCTTTTTCCTTTAACGTTTAAGATACCATCATGACGAGCAGTCAGAGCAGGAATGGAGATGCATACAGAAATCAATGCTGCGGAAAATGCACTGAGATTAAAGGAGCACATCGTATCAAACTGTCTGTTGAGGAAACTTTTTATAGATCAGACATCACATGGAAGCAAACAACCAAACAAAGTTTCAAGAATATCTTTGAAATTTTGCAGATTCCTTTACGGTGACGTCAAAGGGAATAATGGTGTGTTAAGTAAATACTGTTCACATATATCAAATAAATGTTGGAGATTAAAATATCATTCCTATTAACAATTATATGTTTGTTAAGTTTCTCCAGGATTAAACATAAAAACAAAAATAATTTACTTTAATTCTATCCCTGCCACTCCTTCCGTTGATAATCCATAGAAAACGTGATTTATAGCAATAACACCGAATTAGCTGAGCTGAATAATGACACATGTTCGAAAAAAATAAAACCTTATGATAAATTCAATCGTGATGGAAGGTGCTTGCTTAATTTACGAAATCCATTCATAATCTTCTAAAACTAATAAAAAAAAAAAATAAACCGTCCGATAACATGTATTTTGTAGAGCACTGGGAATGGATTGCGCCACGCCCTTCTCACTAAGAGGCTTACTTTAAGTTCATATTTATGAACAAAATACCGTTTCTATTAGTTTATTTTACTTTTGTATTTTTGGAAATTTATTCAACTGACAATTCATCTAAATTTTCATAATGTAACTTTTCTTTTGGTAGCTCTACGAAACTCACTTTGGATAAAGAAGTGAAAAGCTTTAAGCCTTAGAAATACCAGCTTTTCCAAATAGTTTAAAAGCAGTATTTCTCAAGATAAACCGATTAACATTTCATTCTTCTGCATTTTTAGTATATGCTCTTTCGTATATATATCATTATATGTCAACGTAAAAGGCAACTTAAATTCATATTTTTTTCTTAAATTATTCTTCAAAGAGAACTCAAGGTGCTGATCTTTACCCGAAGGGACTCAAAAGAAATAACATTTTGCTGCTCTTGAAGTGATGATATTAAAAGATGAAATGCCTTAATGATACATAAACATAAAGGCAATTAAGAGTTTCTAAGCCACTAAAACAACGATCGTTAATGTTATAAAGAATTTTACAAATTAAGGAGCTTTTATATATTAATGGAGATATACAAAAGGTTAGAACAGAAAATTAAAAGGTAGGTACAGAAAAAAATAGTCGTGAATGGAGTGTGAAATGATTGATGCTTGCAGATAATGAATCTTGAAGATATACTGCAGAAACTAGTGGAAGACATAAGATTTTAGTAAAAGGAGAAAGACGAGAGTAATCATAGATACGGTTAATTTACAGCAGGTAAACGGAAACCATAAAAATGAGAAAAGGAATATTTATGTGGATTCTGACGGTAGGATGAGTGAAAAAATTGACCATAGAATATGTAAAACGAGGAAAATAGAAAGTATCAAGCAAAATATTAAGAAGATTAGTATTAATGAATTCCAGAAAAGTGCAAGAGAGATTGTTGAACCTATACTTTAACATCAAAATGAAGTGTAGATACCGAATAGGCTTACAAATAAAAAAAAAGGATTCAAGCCAAGCTATTGAGATTATGTGTTTATCTAATGTCTGTGAGGCAAGAAAAACTGATAGTATGAGAAATAGGCAGATACTTCCTTGTAGAAAAATGTTTAGTGAAGATTTAAGGGTATATCAGTGTTTCAAGTAGTTTCGTTACGTGGAAAGAATGAAGGACTATTTATAAGCAAGGGGAAAACGTCTGTAATTTCCTAGTATTGGGGAGATCAAGAGGCGATGTCTGGATAGAGATGATGACAAAGCGTGTCAGTGCTAGAGAGTAGACGTGTTGTGTCGAGCTCTGCTATACAGGCCCTGAGTCGTGTTTTAGCTTTGTGTTTCTCGATTAGAATATCATTGAAAAGATATTAGTTAGTCTTATGGAGAAACCTAAGTGATAAGAATAAGTACACTATGTCTGCTCCTAACTATGTCAGCTTCATATGTAATAACACGGAGGGAGAACGGAAAAAATGGATAGTATGTGAATATAATAGACTCTACCATAAGAGATGTGTGCATATAGTGACAGCCATCAGTGAGAATGAACGGAATAACCTAGACTGGTTATGCCCACACTGCGTACGTAAAGCCAGACCAAACAATTTAGTAATATCAAAATTAAAGGAAGATGTGAATGTGAGAGATCTGGCCCTGAACGAACAAGATGCGAAAACAGATGACTTGGAAAACAAACTTGCGGACCTTAGCGCAGACGCAACAAATTCCACCCAGACCACCGACCTCACTGAGAAAGTTGATATTCTTGCCATAAATATGGAATCAATTAAAGCAACACTTCAAACATTGATAGACCCAAAACTAGAGAAACCGACATTTGCTGATAAAGTTAAGGAAAAACATCTGTTGATAATTTAATCAACTAATACATCAACTAAAATTACTGAAAGAAAACGTGAGGTTGAACAAGCACTTAAAGACATTCTTATACTTAACACGAGGTCAACTGCGAATGGAAATGTTGTTGTAAACTTTGCAAACAATATGATCAGAGAAGAGGCAGCAAACAAAATTCAGACATTGGTGGCTGACACTGAAACGAGAAAAATCGGAAAACTAAAACCAAAAATAATGATATGCAATGTATACAATGATGAAGATGAGGTAGTACATGGTTTGATTCAAAGAAATCGCTGCCTGGACCACATCCAAAATATAGGAGAGAAGGTAAAGTGTAGTCCTGAAGAAAAATGCCTTGGGGGGGGGGGGACCACCCACTATGTGATGAAATGTGATCATGAAGTTCGGAGGGCTATTCATGATAATGGGGACAAAGTTTCGTTACGATGGGGTATCTTTAACATACGTGATAGGTATCACGTGATCACCTGCCACCACTGTCAGAGGTATGGTCATTTTGAAAAAGATTGCGAGTCTAAGAATGAAGATAAAGTCTGGGGAAATGTTCAGGGAGACACTCACCAAGGAGTGTAATTCGCAAATGTCAAAGTGTATAAACTGCACAAAGTTAACCAGACCAAGTGACCACACAGTAAATTCTAGAGACTGCAATGCTTTTGACTTGGAATTGAAAAGACTAACGGAAAATACTGATCATGGTTACTAGTGATGTCATAAAGTGTGGCTATGTAAATATACAATCTGTAGGTAATAAGACTTCAGAATCGAGAATTGATAAACGAGAAATATTTAGATATGCTAGCATTATCTGGGACATGCTTGAATAACTTGGACAGGGCAAAGATCACTGAAATGACACCCCCCACACATGCCTTCTTTCACATACCGAGTGAAGGTAGGTCTAGTGGGGGTGTCGGACTCTTTATTCATTTAAGTTACTCACATCTCAAAACGTTGAAAAGAATTAGTGTAACAAGCTTTGAATATATAGAAATAAAATTTACGCCAAAAAACAGAAGAATATCCTTTGTAACAATCTACAAACCTCCTAGAACAAACACTAGTATCTTTTTTGAAGAATTCGGTGCTCTCATCGAGATGATTA
Organism: Palaemon carinicauda; assembly: GCF_036898095.1. Lineage (NCBI taxonomy): Eukaryota > Metazoa > Arthropoda > Malacostraca > Decapoda > Palaemonidae > Palaemon > Palaemon carinicauda. The sequence goes on from NC_090742.1 coordinate 50,110,215, forward strand.
TCATGGAGAAAAACTAATTAGTTATCTGTGGAGACTTTAATTTTGGGATGGATGACACATCAAATCCTGACGCTTTAGCCTTTAGCGAGTTACTAGAATCATATCGACTAGTGAATAATGTCGACTATACAACAACTTTAACTGGGCATATGCTAAACATAGTTCTAAGTGATGACATGAATAATATTGTATCTGATATAAAAGTTGAAGAAAAATGTACTATCTCCCCAGTACACAAACTTATTACATTTAGTCTACCTCTACAGAAACATGCATTAGTAAAGAAAATAAACTTTAAAAATAAATCTAATTTTTCACCTACCGTATTTATTGAAGAAGTTACAAAGATATTAATGATGCTATCAACATTCCCTGTGATCATGATGATCAACGTCTGTTAGGAGCTAAGTGTGCTAACTGCCTTACGACCACTTATAATAAAGTGAGTAAAAGTGAATATGATACCATGCGCCCCCAATGGAAAAGACTATAACTGTAAAAGACCAATCTCCTTGGTTTGATGGAGAGACTGGTAAAAAAGAGGAAAAGAAGACGTAAAGAAAGAAAGTGGAATAGGTTAAAAACTGAAAGTGCTTGGGTAGAATACAAAACTGCTGCGTGTCAATAAAACTACCTACTAAGAAGTAAAAAAAGTGAATACTATAAGAGAAAGGTCCTCGAAGCAGCAACAGACATAAATAAGTTATATCTCCTAAATAGTATAATGGGAAATGTAAAAGAAATGAAACTACCTGATGGATACAGTGATCAGGAACTAGCAATTAATTTTCTAGTATTCTTTAAAAACAAAATTGAAAATATAACCAGGTCATTTGTAAATACTCAACATCAAATTAATGATACACCAGGCACACGGAAAAAGTTAATACGATTTAACAACATAACACAAGATGACATCACCAGTATTATCAAGAGAGCAAAGAAAACAAACTGCGCGATCGATCCTACGCCAATATCTGAAGTAATTGGAGAGAGAGACTTTTCTAGTCTAGCCGAAATAATAATGAGAATAGCAAATGCAAGCATTGATGAATGTAAGTTTCCTAAATCTGAAAAATGGCTATAGTCACACCAGTTCTGAAAAATGCACTGGACTACCAGGAATTAAGCTCATATAGACATTTCAAATCTATCCTTTGTCTCAAAAGTGCTTGAATATGTAATTCTTGAACAACTAGTCAGTCACTTAGAAGTAATAGAATCTTTGCTTGACAACCAATCTGCTTACAGAAAACTATACTCTACGGAGACAGCCATCTGCTCTGTTGTAAATGATATGCTAGAAATGATGGATGAAAATAAATGTGGTATCTTAATACTGCTCGATCTCAGTGCTGCTTTTGATACAGTTGTGCATGAACTTCTACTAAATGATCTATGATCTTCAGTCCATCGGCATTGAAGATCCAGCCTTCGAATACCCAAAAGACTACTTGGTTGGTAGAAATAACTGAGTACAAATTGGAAACTCTTATTCATCATATGAACCCTTAAACAGAGGGGTACCCCAGGGGAGTGTACTTGGCCCAATCTTATTCTGCATCTATACTACTGATCTATACAAAATACTACAAAGGCATGGTGAGAAGTTCAAACTATTTGCAGATGACACACAATTTTACTTCTCCATAAATGATATACATGACACTACTGAAACTCTAAACCAAATCCTTGGTAGTGTAGAGAATGGATGAGATTTAAACAACTAAAATTAAATGAGGACAAAACTGAATTCATGGTGGTGGGTAAGAGAAACAGCGTGAGAAACTTGGGTGATATTCAAATAAACATAAATAATGACTCGGTGCCGAGATCTAGTAAAGTTCGAGATCTATGGGTATTTCTTGACTGTAACCAGTCTCTAAATGCCAAAATAAATAATGTAATAAAAACTGCTGGGTATCATCTAAGAAATATTGTGTTTATAAAAAAAGTACCTGGACGAAAATTCTGTAAAGAAACTTGTGATAAACTGTCTTATTGCCTACTGCAACTCTATCTATTACAATTTACCAAAATGGCAACTTAAGAAATTACACAACATAATAAACAGAGGAGCAAGACTGATAAAAGGTGTCCCACCTAGAGAAAGGCTCACCCCTATACTAATCGATTTACACTGGCTGCCGATTAAAGCGAGAATTGAATTTAAAATATGTACAATAACCCACCAAGTTATCATAACCAGGCATCCAAAATACTCAAGAGCATTGCTACATATTGCGCAGCCAACATGAGAATAGTTACAGATGGCTTCAAACTGTTGGAACCTAGATTTATGTCTTCTTTAGGCTCCACAGCCTTTAAACATTCGGGCCCGAGACTATATAATAAGCTCCCACGAAACATTAGAATGATTGAAGACATTAAGGCTTTCAAGAGGACACTGAAGACTTTCTTATTTCAACAATCATAACACAGTGACGATTTAACAGTAAATGAACAATACGCGATATGAAACGTTAAATACTCTGAACGAACATGATAAAATGACAGTGGTGGTCCTGTAGAGAGTGGGGTTCCCCTGCTGTATGGGACCGGAAAAGCAGCCATCAAAGTAAAGTAAGTAAGTAAGTAAAGGATAAGTCTTAACGGCCGGGGTATTTAAGATCATGTCCTGGATAAAAGTGAAAGGTGCTGTAGGTATAATAATGTTCAACATGATTAAGATGAGTCCTCTCCATAACTGTATGATGTGGGTAACGTTGTGAACGATCTCTGAACATTCATCTACGACTCAGCAATGAAAGCATGATTTTGACAGTGACCATTGTGTTGTTTTTCTAAGTCACCATATAGATGGCTTACGTTTTCTTCCCCTTTTATGCAGATCCCATCAAGAGTAAAACCTTATCGTTTCTCACAATGTGTTTATGGACAAGATTGGTAAGTTCATGCCATTTTTTTCTGGAACCCAGCAGATACTGGTACCTATTTAAAGCAGGATGTATGTACTTGTGGGCGATGGTCTGGTACAATGGCATAGCCAAGGGGGGAGCAAGGGGGGGCAATTCCCCCCCCCCCCGGGAAAATCTTGGCCCCCCTGAGAGGGGTCTTTATGCCCCCCCCCCCCCCCTCTCAGAATTTAAATTTTTCATGTCGTTTGTTTTAATATCTACTGAAATTATTGTACATCTATATTATGTGATCAAAGTCTGTAAGTTATACAAAGCTCTCAACACTGATATCTACATGTGTTATTTAATACACACTAGATGGAGTCAGAAATCGTAAAATAATTTACACTTATTTGTTAATTTTTAAATAACAACGGTAAATTTGGATATGGACATAGGGAAAAATTACATGTAAAACAGTGCTGCTGAAATTTGTACAATTGAAACTTAAATCCTATTGCAAATTATGTGGATATGTTACTACTAGTGATGCTTGGAAGACAAAATCAATAGCGGAGGAATACGAATGTGTTAGGTAACAAATCTTATACTCCCAACTCCACTATTCAATTTCATAATTTATTTGAATAAATAGTCTTGATTGGAAGTGACTATTCCTATTAAAACAGTCCAGCTATTCTAAAGGTTATAGATTATATCACTCATGAGCCCAGTCCTGACAGATCACTGGATGCCAACTCACTCAAAGGGCTAGTTGATTTTCAATTGATGCTATGTGTTTTTTATGATATTCTTGGTGCAGCTAAACGTGCTTCTGATATGTTGCAGTCTCCAAATACAGATCTGGCGAAGGCTATGGACATCATTGATACTCTAAAGGACACAATTGCAATGCTCAGGTCGAGGAAAGAGGACTTTTGAGTCTATCTGGCAGTGTGCAGCTGATCTTGCAAATGACAGTGGCATAACTGTGCCAGATTTAGGCCACAATGACCTAATAATTAGTAGAAGAAGCAGACGTCAAACAAGAGCCCCTGAAAGACTGCATGACAGCATACTTTTGGAGCTTCTTGTCTTGTGCAGTATTGTGGTGGCAACACTAAGGAAGAGTTTAGAACAGACATATTTTATGTCATATTGGACACAGTGGCCAGTGAACTTAGTGACAGATTTACCAGTGGCACCATGCGAGGCATCCAAGCCTTTAATCCTGCTAGTGAAGGTTTCTTGAATTTGGAAAAAAATCAAACCTCTGTCAAAGATTTATTCTGCAAACTTGAATGACCTTGTCCATGAGGTCCCGCAAGCCAAACATCTTTTGGAGCAAAAATCAGAGACGGGGGGAAGTCACTTTTAGATTTTCTTGGGATCATAGAACCACAAAAAGCTGCATTCTTTGAACTTTACAGGCTTTGTAAAATATCTGTAACAGTGTCAGTCACCAGTGCAGCAGCTGAACAAAATTTCTCAGCTCTCAAGGTTATTAAAACTTACTTGAGGAACACTATGACAGATAATCGGCAAAGCAATCTTGTTGTCCTACACATTGAAAGGAAAAGATCAAATGAGTTAGACTTGCATGACTTCGTTGACAATTTTGTGAACCACCATGATAATAGAAATATTGCTCTTATTTAATTGACATGGCATCAAGTTTTATGAACATACAGTAAAAAGATATAACTTGCAGGAATAGGTAAGTTTTTTGTTATGTTCATTATGTAACTGCACTTACGAAATGTATGAATATGTCACTATATGTTAAGTATGCATCGTTGTACTTCTTCGCTTAGTAAAATTATCACTGAATCTGACTTGTATTTCTGTGTAAAAAAGTGACAAAAATGTGCAGTTGCATTGTACTTCTACTGCTTTGTAAGATGTGTAAGCCTACTGGAACATAGTAATAAATGAGCTGTGCTTTTGCAACTATCTCTACTGGACTATCATCATGCTGAGTGCATTCAAATTTGTTCTAGAAACTGAAACTCAAGGTACCACAGAGAAGAATTGAAGTTCAAACTGCATAGTTTTATGTCGAGGGAGGGTGCCCCCTATACAAGATGAGGGGGGTTGACCATATGATTATCCCCCTCCCCCCAATAAAATCATGAAACTGTAATGAGGCTGAACTTAAAGTCTTCCAACTGGTACATCGGATTTTCATGTCTAAGGTCAAAATGACCATTCTGGATGCTAAGAATGTATCTGAGACAGTCTCAGAACTGCTGGCTTACAGACCCCCGGCCGCAGAGCTTCGGCCCTTTGGGCCTCACATAGGGCTGCCCCCTTCAAATATGACCTTGCCCCATGTTTGCCCCCCCCCCCGGCTCCGAGACACCCCTGGCTACGCCACTGGTCTGGTAGCAAACTGTCTCCAAAAACTCGTCAGGAAAGCACTGTAGCCTACTACAAAGTTCATAAGAATAGCACGATTTGAGCGGCCGAAAAGTTTAGTGTTTGAGATTAAAATAAAATCGTTTGAAGAACCAAGTAGCATTAAAATGAACTAATGGATGTGAATTCCTTAAAAAGAAAAATAAAGAATCAACAGGACTTCTGGGGGGGGGGGGGGGGGAATTATAAACGCTGCTGCACAACAAGATTAGCACCAAAAACGTAAGTCTTAACATCGCCAACATTAACTGGACGTTACGATTTAATCAGAACAAGAGGCAGAAAATAGCTGGGTTTTCTTTCTTGCCTTCAGACCTTTGTTGTTGTTAAATGCCATTTCTGGCAAATCCGTCACTTTATATAAAGATCAATCAATACAGAATAATCCCAATTTATTATGGCTCCCTCAACTAAGGATACTTCAGGTCTGTTCCCTTGAGAGTAACTTCATAGAAGAGCAATAAAATTGATGCCAATTAAATCAAGGGGGCTTAGCAATCAACTTAACCATGTGGAGGGGTCAAGTTTATTAAGAGAATAACCATTGTTGTCTTTTTTATTGGAAGCTTGACTGAAACTAAAACTTAGTGAAGCTCACTTTGGGCGTAATTCATCGATATATACAGTACATTCAAACGTCATCCCATTTTCGAAATTAACGATGTTTTTTCATGTAAAATTACTAACTGGTATTATGCACACCCTATTAATTTCCCCGTAATGTTTATGAAACATCTCGGATACCATTGATCTAAAGTATTTTATTTTGTTAGTAAAGAAACAGTTACAAAATTTTGGTAATAGGTAGATCTCCGTACATCCATATCTCATCAAATTTACCTCCAAGCCATTGTATGAAGTTATTGAATGTACGTACACATTATTACGGCTTCTTCTCGTTTAACCGTAAAGTATTAAGCATCCTCAAGCTAGGATTTAGTCTGAATTATAATTTTCCTCACAAACTCAGTAATGAAATTGACATTATACAAAGTCTCTCTCTCTCTCTCTCTCTCTCTCTCTCTCTCTCTCTCTCTCTCTCTCTCTCTCTCTCTCTCTCTCTCTCTCTCTCTCTATATTAGTGCGCTTTAAACGCAGGTCAGTGAGAATTTTCGTATCGTGAATGTTTCATATTTGGATAGGAAATCATGTTGGGGTTTTTTTGCTCCTTTGACTTCTTGGGGACAAATGGCTTGTTTATTAATTTCTTTTGCATTGAATGAATTCGGGGCAGCATTTTCGTGGTTGAATTGTGTTCGGTAAATTGTCGAATATAAAGTAACAATTCAACGCATTTACTATACAATTGTTGTGTAAACTGTATGCATTTTAATGTGAATATCTCCTATAGAGAATGTATGTAATATATATAAATATATATATGTATATATATATATATATATATATATATATATATATATGTGTGTGTATATATATATATATATATATATATATATATATATATAATATATATATATATATATATATATATATATATATATATATATATATATATATATATATATATATATATAATGAATTATGGGAGGAATTGCAAAAGATGAAAGAAGACTTGAACAGGTAAAGCACACATGTAGGACTGAAAATGAATCAGTAAAACAATGATAATATTAAATGAAAAGGCAAAATAACAAATAAGGGTTATGGACGCACCTCTGGAAATTGTTAATAAATATACCTCATAAGTACACATGAGCCCGAAATTAAAAGTAGACTAAGCATGGGATGGAGAGATTTTGGTAAAGAAAATGATTTTATGAAATGTAAAATAATACTTTCTCTAAAAAGATAACTATTTAATGAGATGGTCTTACCAGTATTAACTTGAGCATCAGAAACTTGGAGCCTTATTAAAATCTCAGAACATAAGCTAGTTACAACTCAAAAGACCAATGGAAAGAATAATGATGGGAATAATACTAAGAGATGGAAAAAGAGCAAACTAAAGCAGAGGATATGCTAACTTGCAAGAAAAAGAAATGTCCATGGGCATGACATAATATGAAGATGACAGATAATAGATGAACAAAAATAGAATAATGAGTCTTTAGAGATAGCGCACGAATCAGGGGAATGAAGAGAAGACGATGGATTAACAAGCTAAGAAAATCTACAGGTATAGATTGGCATAGAAAGACTATAAACAGAAGTCAGTAGAAGGACATGTCTGGGGCCTTGGTCCTCCAATGAACTAGTTAAGGATGATGATGATGATGATCTCTCTCTCTCTCTCTCTCTCTCTCTCTCTCTCTCTCTCTCTCTCTCTCTCATATATATATATATATATATATATATATATATATATATATATATATACACATATATATACTGTATATATATAAATCTATCTATCTAGATAAATATATATACAGTATATATATATATACATATATATATATTTATATACATATATATGTCTATGTATGTATGATGAATATATGAGGGTGTCAGGAAATGCAATACATTTGTTAATGGGCAATAGGATCATTAAAAGGTAGCACACCGTTCACTTGTGAAAACTCCACTTGCACAAGTTGGCTCCAAGCACCACACCCTCCCACACAAGCTCTACTGAGGGACTTTAAGTTTCCTAAACACAGGGACTGGTCCGTGGTCCCATTGCCCTCTAGGGGAGAAGGTTCTGGGTGCTTCTCTGAGGATAATCCATGCTCTGGCAGTTGGCAAGGAGGTGAGAGCCAGGATACATTCTTGCGGAACTGTATGCCTGTCCTCGTACATGCCTGTTGGGTCATTGAAGTTTCCCTTGCCCTGTAAGGTTGTTCGGCTTCGTCAGGTTTGCGAATTTAGGCTCTTGTATGTATTAGATTTCATCTCACTTTAAACTTTCTTCTTGGCAAGCAATTGATTCCCATTACCTAAGTAACAACAAATGCCCTTACCAGTTATGATGGACTGCAATATGTATGTATGTATGTATGTACATAACAACTGGCCGTTTCTCCTACTAAAGTGTAACATACGACATTCATGCTTTAAATACTGAATCACATATGAAGCTCAAGCAAAGGCAACTTGAAGACAGTCAACAAGATACAGATTGCCAGAGAGTGGATAGTATGGCGTACAATCATAACATTGTTGTCCTGACATTCTAATCAAGTTTGTCCATAAGATGAGGTATTATCAGTGGAGGAATGAGGACCCTTCTCCCTGGGAAGCAATGTTGCTTAAATGTTAAGCGAACCTCTCCTATATCATATATTAACAAAGCTGCCAGAAGACTACAAGGTGTTCGTAAATCTTCGCATATTTTGTTAATGAGGTCATGCTATATATGTCACACCTCAAAACTTCTGTTCTAGCATTAATGGAATATATACTATTCTCCTATCTAAATATCGACAGTTTCTAGGCCTCTTTACCTATTGGAGAAGATTGCTGAATTTGTGGGTTCTTTTTCTTAACATTAATTTTCCGGGATATTTTGTTTGCCTTTATTAAATAATGCTGTATTTACAGAAAACACATCCTTAAGCAGCATAAATGCCAGCCCAAAAAACAGTTGAGAGGTACTTACATTGCAAACCATCAATCTGTCCATTTTTGTACTCCATTTATATGTAAAGCTGTGGAATGGTCTCCTTGGCAGTGCTACCGATCCCAGTGTTCATTAGTTCAAAGGAGCAATAATGGGACATGCACCACTGTCCTGTTTTTCCTGTCTTGTATCGTTACTTTCACAGGTGAATATCTATTGGCCTGTTAATTTACCACTAATTATTCGCTTCTTGATCTCTGTTTTCTGCTTCGACTCATGATCTTTCTGTTAACATGTTCCATATCAATTTTTGTTGATTCTGAATAATAATAATAATAATAATAATAATAATAATAATAATAATAATAATGATAATAATAATAATAATAATAATAATAATAATCATTACTGTCATTAATATCATTAACATTACAATCAAATCGTTATTCATGGCATCTGGATTATCCTTATTGAACCAGCCTGATTTCCTTTTTAGACGCAATACAAAAAATAAAGGAAATCGTGCCATGCCTCAAACATTTCCTGACTCGAGTATAAATTTTCGAGCTCTATTTGTGGAAAGTAGTCGCTTGAAAAAATAGAGTTTCCTACAAAGTTAATGCCGTCGAAGCAAAGATGTTAAATTCAACATGTCCGAAGGAGTGTCTCCTACCAAAAAACAGTCCTGATGATATTAATAATGACAATAATAGACTAAAATTTATAATGACTATAAATATGTAGTAACATCTTACCCACGACGGAAATGAAAAGCTTCGTCTAACAAAAGAGAAGGAAGCTCTTATTTTATACAATGAAAAATTGGGAAAGGTAAAATTTCCCATCAAAAACTAATTTAGGATTCAACGTGCAACTTGGCCCACTTGCATGAGGGATTACTTTTTTAGTGAGTCGGATTATAACTTTAAAAAGGCTCCGCGTTGGAAGAATAGTGAAGTGGGATCGCCCACCTGACCTCATTAGGTCAGCAGATCCCTTCAACCTCATTTACGTCAGGCCTGTGATGAAGAGCAACCTCGCTATAACAACTGCCTCTCCTTCAACAATTACTTATGAAGTAATGTGGTGGGTTTCAATATTAAATTAATAGATACTATTAAAAAAAATAATGACTTATTCATCACTCGTGACCAAAACTTTATTATTTCTAGTGAAAACAAAATACATACGCTCAATCACAAAGGAGAAAATACAATGCAATAAGAATTTAATTTAAACAAATAAAAAATGGCCGTAACTTTATTGAGAATTCAATAGCAAATTCTATGTACCTAAACAAAAAAAAAAAATTACATGTTCAATATTAGTTTAATAAAAAAAATTCAATACTTTGGTCAGGTAAAACATCAGTGTCTTCACCATCAGTCATAATAAAAAACAGTTTGCTTGTATTCATATACCATTAACATTATCACCAAATAAATAAAGCACACAGACATATCCTGCGATCTACTATATTGTATACAGTATATACGAATTATATATATATACATATATATATATATATATATATATATATATATAAACATATATGCATTTATATAAATATATATATCTATATATATAACATATATATATGTATATATATACATATATATATATATATATATATATATATATATATATGAGAGAGAGAGAGAGAGAGAGAGAGAGAGAGAGAGAGAGAGAGAGAGAGAGAGAGAGAGAGAGAGAGAGACCTATGCCCATATACTCGTTTTCTAGTTTTATTTAACCCTGGTTATTTCATTAATTACTTATCGACTTTCACCTAAAGTAGTATACCTGGTAATTCCGGAGAAATTAACTACACTAAATGGAATATACATGTTTTGATTCCATCCAGAACGCAATATGTCTGTCAACTGCAAAGCTGAGCTTTTTTAAACCATAACTGGGTAATATAGTTTTTATAGTCTTTTTTTTTTCTAACGTAATTTCTTTTCCGTTATCGTACTTGGTTCCATATACAACCTATGGATTTTACAGTTAATTATGTTCAAGTTTTCATAATTATTATTCTTGATAGATTTGTAAACAATATAGAATGAATAAAAAGCATTAGTGTTTTATATAAAAAAGAGTATGTTCAAATTGAAACATTTTCTAAGTTGCTATTTTTAACGCCCTGGATCACTTGATATGTTTCAATTCAATATTTAGCCTTACATATTTCTTTATTCATCTTCCACCCTCCCACTGTCGTCCGCAATCATTAGCGAATTGCTCTTGTTATGTGCATCTCCTCTGATCTTAGGAGGTTCTCTGAATGGGGATTCTATTACTTACGTAAGTTAAAGATTTTCCCGAAAAGGTCCTCCATCAAGTTCATTATTATGAGATGATATTACTTTTAAAAATATCCCTTTTGTCAACGCTTTGGGGATTTAAGTTACCTTATTCTTGCACCAAAGAGAGGCCAGCTCATCTAAAATGGCCATGTGACATCTCATATAACAGTATCTCTTGATATCAGTCATCCTCGGATTGCTCATTCGGTGACTTTGTTCCCTCCCCTCTTCTGTCGACTGGAATGTTTCCATGTTGCCATGTTCCTTGATCCCACAATATTCCACCTTTCAACGGGGAAATCTGATAACCCACGGCCCCTTTTTCATACTTAACCAATCAGCTTGATAGAGGATTTTTCATTGCATGCACACCTGGTTGTATTTACTTCTTTAGACGAGCTTACTTTACAATAAAAAATATACAGCATAATTGTTTCCCGACTTTAATTTTGAGACTTGTTAGGATGATTTCTCATTCCTCAAAGTTCTAAGATAAGGTTCTAAACATCAACATTCATAAGTCCGTCGATGGTTCTAGTAGGACTGGTTGCAATGAGGCAGCTGCTCAAGGGAAGGGAGGGGAAGGGAAGGGATGTTAAATGACATACATCAAAGTGTAAAAAATAAATAACAATTTGCTCTATAATGAAGTAAAATTAGTAAAACTTCATACCATACGAATTTTTTTATTCTAATTTATGGTTTTTGTAACCTAAAATAACGTGAACCAGATGGAAGGTAGGTCAAAATTTCAGTTTGACTTTCTCGTGAGGCGAATATCGGAGTTGGAATTACTTGTAGCATTACCAATTTCCAATTTACAACACCTTTTTCCTTGATTATAACACAAACTCCTCAAGTTCTACGCCCTGAAGTATTAGCGTTATCCCTATGTGAGTCAGATCTGGCAAGGATTCAAAATGATAGAAAGTATCTCCAATGATAAAAAAAAAAAAAAAATTACAATTTGTCTTTTAATTCTAACGCTTCCTGAATTCTTTCAGTAAACGTTCATACTGTAAACTGTTCACTTAGCGAGGTTGAATAAAGTGATACAAATTAAATTATATACAGTTTATCTTCATAAAATATTAAAACTAACAAATATAAGTAACAAACCTTAGCATTAAATGCCATATCAAGGTGTTCTTAAACTTACCACCTCCTTAGTAGGCATAAACTTACAGATCAGGTTTATATGAAAGGTCTGATCAAGAGCGTGTTGCTTTCTTTGGCTTGAATTTGTGCTAGGTTAGTTGGATATTGTAAAGTCACCACACGCAAAGCAAGATAGATTCATCAGTGAACTTAACCTTAGCGTCCTACTGAGATAAAGACGGAAGGGTTGCAGAGTCATCAGCAAAAACTTTCTGGTCCTTCAAGGTACTATCTTGAGGGGAGAAAGGATTTGGGTGCTGATCATGTGAGAATGTTTCACGTCTGGGACATTGTTCAACAACCCGATGGCTTGCCCATTGCCTTTGCCGTCCATGACAACATTCAAACCTTTAAACAGCCTTAACAGAATTTAGAAAAGTCATTACTACATAACTATAAAGAAACTGGGATGAGATACGGTTTTGCTACTTTTTTTTTTGGAGTTCTTGAAAACTCACTTGAACCAATATAATCTAAAAACATTAATCTGAAAGAAAATATCAATTTTGTAACTCTCATGATGAATTAGGTTTTAATGCACATCAATAATGTTATTATGAGTTGTAATGACATAATTTTCGCCATTTAAAGTTGTGTTGATTAAAAGTACCAAGCATTCTCCATTGAAAGGCCATTCATTTGAAGCTAGATTTCCTTGATCGAGATGCATTCTCTGCTGAGTGCTGTTGTATGACTTTACAGCAAGTTTTATCATTCGCCAAAAGCAATACCAACTTGGCTATCGCAGTTCAATCATATGAAGTACTGTTACTTTTCAAAAATGTATCGTTCAACCACTCGATCTATGTATCCATCTCCATTTTCTTACTTCAAAATACCCTTTTTTCAAGAACAGGTGCCATATCAAACTAAGGTTAAATTAACAGAGCAAACACTTCCCTTCAAACGCCACCCAAATTCTCTCCCATCTATGAGTGAAGGAGGTTCAACTGTTGACCGGTGGCCTTTCCTCCATCATTCCCCTTCATTTATTTCCCTTTTCAATAGTTTAATGTGATGAAGCTGGTGATCATAACTGTTATGACTATAACGAGAGAGAGAGAGAGAGAGAGAGAGAGAGAGAGAGAGAGAGAGAGAGAGAGAGAGAGAGAGATGAAAAGTAGTTTTTTAACGATATTCACACACCATTCAGAAACCACAAATCAATCTAAATTTCATCATTAATAATAAATGCAGTGAACGCTACTATTATTCACAATAACTTCAAAATGTTGATCTAATGATTTAATGCTATGAAATTCCCCTGATCTTCGGATTGTTTTCGTCTATGGAAGCTTGGAATGTCGACGTTACTCCTTAAGAAATTAAATTCTAGCTTCCTTCCGCTCCAATACCCTAAAGCCTCTAGTAAAGCAATGAAGCCGGCGTCTAACAACAGTGATATGCTGCCCACGTCGGTCCTGTCTAAATTCAAGTCGACATGGAACAACAACAATGACGTGTGCTCCTCCGCTCCAAATTATTATTATCAATGTTAACAGCTAAGCTACAGCCCAGGTCGGAAAAGCAGGTTGCTACAAGCCCAAGGGCTTTAAGAGGGAAAGTAAACAAATTAGGAAAGGAAATAAGAAAAAGGTAATAAAATAACTAACTAACTATATATATATATATATATATATATATATATATATATATATATATATATATATATATATATAAATATTATTGATTGCTAAGCTACAATACTAGTTGGAAAAGCAGGATGCTATAAGCCCGGGGGCCCCAACAGGGAAAATAGCCCAGTGAGGAAAGGAAACATGGAAAAATAAAATATTTCAAGAACAGTAACATTAAAATAAATATTTCCTAAATAAACATTAAAAACTTCAACCAAACAAGAGGAAGAGAAATTAGATAAAATAATATGTGTGTGTGTAAATATCAACCACAATGGCAATTAATACCGAATTCTACCTTGGGAATATATGTATACTGGAATTAATTTATGATAATATAATCTCTCTTAAAAGCTCAATTGGTAGATTCCTCGCAGGCATGGTTTCGGCTATAGGCTGGGGTTCGAATCTCTGCCCAGCCAGAAGCTAATATCATAAATGAATTCCAGTGGCTATATATTCCCTAGGTAGAATTCGGTATCAAATGCCATTGTGGTTGATATTTACATTGATTAAAATCACGAGTGATAGTGATATATATATATATATATATATATATATATATATATATATATATATATATACATATATATATATATATATATATATATTATCTACTATGCCTATTGATGCAAACAGCCTCTAAATCCATAGAGGATTCATTGGCTAGATTCATCAAAGAATAGTCAGTGATGCACAGTGCCTAGCTAACTAAGGCAAGTCCATACTAATTCCAGTAAGATCATCCACTAGGCCTCACGAGAAACCTAAGATATCTTGTCTATCGTCTTAAATATATATACATATATATATATATATATATATATATATATATATATATATATATATGTATATATATATATGTGTGTGTGTGTGTGTGTGCGTAAGTAATGAATGAAAAACACATATTTAAAACAGATTTTAGTGTTTTTAAGATGCAATCTCCGGATTTGCTAACAATAGCTAAACTGTTGTATATAAAATCTATATATTTTTGGGTTACCATGATCCACTTACTCTGTGTTTCGTGCCTGCAGGTGGATGTGGCACTGTAGTACTTCTTCTTAACTCACCGATGACTTGGACTGCACACACACAGACAGCTACCAAAAACCTATGGGTCTCCTGGGGTGAGAGGCTGTGGAGGTGCATAATGCATGTTGGCTGTGCGTGGAATGAAGGTTGTGCTTGGCAGGACTCTATATACTGTATACCCCTGGTTCATATCCAACATGGTGTGGCACGGTGCATGTGCAACAATTCTGCAGCATTCCACGTCGTGTCTCGTGCACACGTGCACGCACTCCACAACAACACCACAAGCCACAAGCAACACAGCACTACACAGAGTAACAAAGCCCCAAGTGGGTGTGCCATGGCATATGAACCAGCATTATAAAATCTCACCAACGCCGTAACACTGTGCTAGACACTGCAACGTTGCCGTAACAACACCCCGTAACATGCCCATAGCACACCACAAGGGTCCGTGCCAAATAACGGCCATTTTGACTCACACCGCGTCAATTTTCTAGTAGCTTCTTGCAGACCTACGCATTGGAGATCCTTGGAAAGTGAACTTGAAGTATACTTTCCAGAATTCCGATGGAAGACTTGAATTTGGTAAGAAATCCTTTCTCTAAAACCCTTGACATTACTGATATTCCCAGTGATGTCCAGGACGAGTTCCTTGATCTCAAAAATGATTCTGCTGCCAAAGATCTCTTGATCTCTTTGGAGTACAATGCATAAGTCATATCCACAGATTAGTGAAATTGCACTTCAACTACACTTGCCTTTTTCAGTTACATATTTATCTGAATTTAGTTTCTCCACCTTCTATAAATCAAATATAAGAACCGGAATATATCAACTGAGTGAAAATAAATATCCTCAGCCATCCTACTGATGTTTTTATTATATATGCAAAGTTTAATTTAACTTTTCTGTCAGTAAATTCAAATTTTCTATGACAATAGAGTTGCTGGTGATGGCCTTTCTTGAGTAGTGTAGTGATTTAATCTAATATTAAGTAGAAATCCACCAACTAATAATATGTAGTGAAAGGTATCAACATCATTTTAACTGTCAAGTTTGTAATTCCTTTGGTTATAAAATGAAGCAAAGGTTATTTTCTTAATCGATATCTTTTTATGCTTTTTTACCTGTTTCTATAGGGGGTGGAATTTTGAAGAAAATGAAGAAGATTGAAATAGATTTCATGAAGGGAGAAATAAAGTGAATAAGATTGGGAACTACTAATTTAAAGGATGTGACTTCAAATAATTATTAATATATTTATTGGCTTTGTTAATGTTTCCAGTTGCCTAAAGGAAGTTAGGTCTTCATTATTATTCGTCCTCGATAGTGTTTTGGTTAATATCCGATGCATGGTCTCTAGAACACGTTTCGTAGTCGGATATTGTCTACCGACTAACGAAAGGTAAAATATATATTTTGAAAATTAAATAGCTAGACTGTTGATACCGTTTCTCAACATTTGGTTATATTTTGATAATTGCATAACATGTGAAGTTAGAAATGTGAACACAGTATGTACATGACAGTTCTGACAGTTCCCTTTTGCAAGAGAACAGGGTAAAATCGAGATTTGTATGGAAGGACTCATTATTGACGACAAGGCACGTAGTACAAATTGAATCAAGAAAAAGCCCAGGTAGTATCAAATAAGGATGCAGAAAGATGCTACGACTTAACCTATGGGCAATGGTAATAGTCAAACAAAGTTCCCTAATTTTTTTATCCTTCAGT
Source organism: Palaemon carinicauda (assembly GCF_036898095.1). Classification (NCBI taxonomy): domain Eukaryota; kingdom Metazoa; phylum Arthropoda; class Malacostraca; order Decapoda; family Palaemonidae; genus Palaemon; species Palaemon carinicauda. The sequence goes on from NC_090742.1 coordinate 50,126,887, forward strand.
CTTCACTTGTCCAATGTACCGATCTTCGTTAACTGGAAATAGTGCAAGGGAACTAATTCTTTAACCTAGTGATTATAACAATTTTGGTAAAATTTCAATAGAAGATATAGTATAGTAAACCTCAGGGTCTTTGCAACAAATTATCTCTTGAACCGGAATTGTCGAGAGGTTCTGATATCTTGGTTTCAAAAGCTTGTAATTATCAAAGGGTTTCTATAGAAATACCCTCAATAGTTCTGTGGGTATTAAAGAATGGACTGTATGGTTTAATTCACTTGAATGTGCGTTTATCCACCTCTCTGTCCATCTGTGTCAGTGATGCGATGGTATAACAATAAAATTATCAGTCTCTTGGTTTAAGGGTAATCTCTCAAGTGTTCATCAGGATGTTAGTCCCATCTACAAAGGCTAAGTACTCTATGACAGTTGTTTTATAACAGGTGACTGCTAATTAGTATATATGTTGAAAAAGTTGCAGATTCAGCATGTATAGTAAGTCCGGTTCCTAAAGAGGCTGTATATATAATAAGTGTATAAAATCTTCTTCTGTGGCCAATTCAGATTCTTTTTATAATAGAGGACGGTAATAAAACTCCCTTTTAGGATTCTTCCGTCAGAAGAGAGTATTCACTCTTGCCTTATATCATTAACAAGTCAAAGGATATAGTCACTGGAAGTTCTAATGTGGAGAGATTCTGACGGACTATAACATAGATAAGGGAAATTTGTTTCGACAGACGTCTTACCATATACCTTTTCGATTGTATCTCTAAATTAAGATGTTTGAACTAGATACAATCTCCGTTGAAAACCCGGATTTAACTACAAAGTTGTTGGGTCAATCTAAATCGCTATTTTTCAAGGGCTATCCCTGTTTATGGAACCTTCCCAAGAAGGATAGGAAAAGCTATAAATCATTTTCATCTGTCAGAGAAATGGAGGTTGCAAGAATGAATTTTCATTTGACAGGAACTTATAGCTATATCTAAGGCCCTTCAGATTGAAGAATTCACTGGTAGCAAAGACTGTGGCAGTAATCTCAGGAACGAATAAAGCATTAACATACATCCGGAAACAAGGGGAAACAAATAAAAATTATAGCTGATTTGTTCACCATTCAAGTTACATCTTATCGAATGGAGTCCTATCCAACATAGCCTTTGAAGTAAATGACTATTATGGTTTTCAAAAGACAACTTACTGATGTTATATATATATATATATATATATATATATATATATATATATATATATATATATATATATATATATAGAAATTGTAAAGATAAGTTTGATTAGTGTAAGTCAAGGATTTTATCGTCTATTTTAACGGCTATTAGAACTAGTGTCAGTAGTATTTTTTACTTTTCGTTTCCTTTTGTATGGGCAGATATTTTGATTTCAACCATTGATGATAAAAATAGATACCGATATCTGTCTTTGATCAATAAGATTAGATTTCTTCATATCAGGTATTCAAACGGGTATATCCTGATATCAAAAACGCTTCCAATTAGTCACTATTTATATTTTTTTTCCTTTTTTTTTTTACCATAATGTTACAGCATTTAAGAATCCATGCTTCATACCTTTTAAAGACCTGCTTATTATCAAACAGAAAAAAAAAAATTTTTGTTGGCCTTGGCATCAGAAAAAAAAATGTGAGCAACAAGCATCTCTTTTAAGATAGTCTTGAGTAATTATAAGTGGATTTCATCTCATTTGCCTAATTTCAGAGTTCAAATTAATTTGAGGCTAAAGGTTTGCAAATAATAATAATAATAATAATAATAATAATAATAATAATAATAATAATAATAATAAAAATAATAATAATAATAATAATAATAATAATAATAATAATAATAATTTCCTTCTTAAGAGACATTCGATTTCATTTGGATCATTCTATGGATATTAGAGGTGGTCGTTTACTCAGGAGATAGCTTTCCTTGGGCGGTAAGAGCAATTAGATCAAATCTTCTGCTTGGAAAGGGTTTTAGCAACACCTCAATGGTGTCTCAAATCTGTATTCACAAACCATTATTTCAAGGAGTAATGATTTATGTATAACATTTTTGGGGCTTTAGGACCTATAGTAGCTGGTGGGGTATGGTCCGAAAAAAATATTAATTTAAGTGGTTGGTTTAGTAGAATTACAATTTTGGGTTGCGGCTTAGTAACCTTTTCGATTTTTACTTTTTTATGGAAAATTACATGACTACCACAGTAATCGTGTCTCTTCATTATATGAGTAATTAATTATTAAAGTAATATTTAAACTACCATCTCAAATTTAATGTAACCAAAAGCCTAAACCTAAGCCTACGATTTCATTTCATTAATTTCAGAAACTAAATGCCCTAAGTCTTTCCTTCACTGGCTACCTACCACCTGTAAAGAGTCGGAGTCAGCGATATGAACATCAGAGAAGGTTAAAAAAAAAAAAACATAATCTTAATAATACAATGTCTTATTAATATACACACCTGATGTTCGTATACACGCATGCTCACCGCTTCCCATTGATTAATGGCGTTAAGATACGGAAATATTTTTACTTAAACTGAATAAGGTATCCGACAAGCGCATCATGTCATTGTTGTTATTGTCTGGTCTCATTACTTTAGTATACTGAAAGCAACGAGAAAGGGCCGAATGGGGAGGGCACCTAGTTTTAAACAGATTTACCAACTTGAGTCAAATCTCTAGACCGGCTTGCTTTCTTTTTCCAACCCCACCACATTTCTCTCTCTCTCTCTCTCTCTCTCTCTCTCTCTCTCTCTCTCTCTCTCTCTCTCTCTCTCTCTCTCTCTCTATATATATATATATATATATATATATATATATATATATATATATATATATATATATATATATATATAGGTGAATTTCCGAAATTGTATCTGAAATTATTCTAAAGGGTACCTGACACTTGCACGCATTCATGGCACGCACTGGCACGCATTGATGCGCGAACTCGCGTGAACGAGTCGTGAAATTGTCGTGAACAGTGTGGGAACGATGCGTGGCATGCATGCCATGCATGCCCAGAACTTTGAAATGTTTAAAGTTTGTGGCACGCATTGGCACGCCAAAAATAGTCATGAAATAGTCGTGAACGATGCGCGAACCGGAGTGAACTGGAGTGAACAGTGCGGGACAATGCGTGCCAGTGCGTACCAATGCGTGCCATGCCACGCATTCCACGCACTGTTCACGCATCGTGCACGCCAGTTCCCGCATCGTTCACGCCAGTTCACAACATGTTCGCGCATCGCAGCCTTCCCACTGACATTGTCACGCATTGTACTCCCGCATTGTCTCGCACTGTTCACGTTTCGTTCACGCCACTTCCCGCATCGTTCACTCCAGTTCACGCCAGTTCCCGCATCGTTCACTCCAGTTCACGCCAGTTCCCGCCAGGTCCCGCATGGTTCACGCTAGTGCACGCCTACTCCGCCAGTGGAGCTCTCGAGGGATTAGGGGGTGTATAAATTGAGGTCCGAGGACACTCCTAGCCATTCCAAAGCTTGCCAGCGAAGAGACAACATGCCGAAAGGTAGACAGCCAAAGGGAAGGGGGAGGAAAATGGAAAGTGGAACACTACTGAACGTGATAGAGGAGACCGCTGATCGAGATTCTCCTCATTCATCATTTTCAAGTCTCGATTTGGTCATCCCGGTGACACAGCAGGATACAAGCCAGAGCCAGGTATCCAGTGATGATGAACTGAAGAAGAAGCGGGTTCGGATGTCTAAGAAGGACATCCCTGACTACTAGTGGACAGAAGAGAGGGAGACTACGTTGGCCGACCTTGTCAAGGAGAACCCCATGCTGTTTGACAAGAAACACAAGGAGGGGATCAACAATGTTTTGAAGAACAGCAGGTGGGAAGATATAGGAAGGCAGCTGGATCCTCCTGCCACTGGTGCCCAATGCAAAAAGCGATACGAGAACTTGAGGACGAGGGTTGGCAAGATTATGAAAAAGGAGAAAAAGAGTGGAGCTGGCCAGGCCCAAAGGACTGGCCGTGATGACTTCCTCATGGAAACTTGGTCGTTCCTCATTCAGCACATCGTCCAGGGAGAGACAGTCTCCAGTGAGCAGTTTCGTGGCTCCGAAGGAGGTACAGAGACAGTCAGCAATGTCGACGATGATGTGAGGTCGACAGGTTCTCACAGCCAAGCATCTACCAGCACCAGGAAGGACAAGGGCAAGGTGAAGGGGAAGGGGTCCAGCCGAACACTTGACACCACTCACAGCGACACCTGTGTGTCGGAGAAGGATTTTAGCAATAAATTGAAGAATGTGAGTATTCATTGTTTTTGACATATGCAATCTGTTGCATTAAAATGCTGTACTAAATTGTTACAATGTTTGTTATATATATATATATATATATATATATATATATATATATATATATATATATATATATATCTATATATATATATATATATATATATATATATATATATATATATATATATGTAATATACATATATATATATATATATATATATATATATATATATATATATATATATATATATATATATTATATAATATATATATAATATATTTTTATTATATTTTTTATGTTTCAGCTTATGTCGAAAGCAGATTCGATCGCCCCCACTTTCATGGGCCAGCACAAGATTGTGCACGATTTTGCGTGCCTGCTGGAAGGCTACATGCGTGCCATCCCAGTACACCGATGGCACGAATTCCAGATAGAGTGCCTCAATCTTGCACACCGCTACAGGGACGAGAGTCAGGTCTTCCAGCAGGCACAGCAACAACCATTAGTGACCTGGGCAGGCCCACAGCAGCAGCAACCTTGGCAGCCCCCTCAGCAGCAGCAACCTTGGCAGCTCCCTCAGCAGCAGCAACCTTGGCAGCCCCCTCAGCAGCAGCAACCTTGGCAGCCCCCTCAGCAGCAGTAACCTTGGCAGCCCCCTCAGCAGCAGCAACCTTGGCAGCCCCCTCAGCAGCAGCAACCTTGGCAGCCCCCTCAGCAGCAGCAACCTTGGCAGCCCCCTCAACCAGGACCCTCGCAGGCACAGCCAGAGCACCAGCAGCAGCATCGTCCAGCCAGTCATAACTGGATGCCGCATTCAGGCCCTTCTTCCTTGCCCCGTACCACGGAGTGGCACCCAGGGATGCCAACTCCACTGTCATCCACCCCTGTCCAGGTGACTTCACCATCAGCGTCAGTCTCGTCACCCACCCTTGTCCAGGCTCCTTCACTATCACCTTCATTAACGTCGCTGTCGTCATTCAAGACTCCATTGACCTTCCCTGTCCTGACCCCGGGGGCCATCGACAGCAACCTAGATGAGGCCATGACACCCTCACCCCTCTACTCGTCCAAGGAACTTGACACCCCACCAGTCAAGGACAAGGAAATTTAAATACTTTTAAATATTTGTACATAAATGAAGTGTGATACTTATACATATATGTTGTTTTAATGTAAATAAAATATTTATATATTTCCAAACACTTATTTTTGTCTATTACCTTAAAATACAAAGAAAGAAACAGTAAAGTAAAAAATAATAAAAGGGAAGGAAAATAAACCCCCCCCCCAAAATTTTATATTTGCTGTCTTAATGTGAAAAAAAGAATGATTTCTTATTTCAAACTATTTCTATAACTTTATAATGAAGAGAAACAAAAAGGAAACGAAAAAATTAATGAAAAGGAAAGAAAAATAAACCCAATAAATTTTTATATTTGCTGTTTTAATGTAAAAAAAAGATATCTTATTTCAAACTATTTCTATAACTTTATAATGAAGAGAAACAAAAAGGAAACGAAAAAATTAATGAAAAGGAAAGAAAAATAAACCTAATAAATTCTTATATTTGCTGTTTTAATGTGAAAAAAAATGATATCTTATTTCAAACTATTTCGATACCTTTATAATGAAGAGAAACAAAAAGGAAACGAAAAAATTAATGAAAAGGAAAGAAAAATAAACCTAATAAATTTTTATATTTGCTGTTTTAATGTGAAAACAAAATTATATCTTATTTCAAACTATTTCTATAACTTTATAATGAAGAGAAACAAAAAGGAAACTAAAAAATTAATGAAAAGGAAAGAAAAATATAAACCTAATAATTGTTTATATTTGCTGTTTGAAAGTAAAAATAAAATGATGTCTTATTTCATGGACACACTTATTTTCCTCTATTACCAATCAAGAGCCAAAACTTTTGTTTTAAATAAAAATGAACTGAAAAATAAACCCAAGAAATTTTCAAGTTTGCTGTTTGAATGTAAAAATAAAATGATGTTTTATTTCATCAACATACTTATTCTTCTTTATTACCTTAAAATGAAGAGCAAAACAAATTTTTTCTGTTTGCTGTTTTAATGTAAAAATAAAATGATTTCTTATTTCAACACACTTTTTTCTCTATTACCTTAAAATCAACAGCCTAAAAACTTTTCATGTTTGCTGCTTTTAATGTTAAAATAAAATGCTTTCTTAATACTTGTACATATTTTATGTCTGCTATTTATATGTAAATCAAATGCTTTCTTATTGAAACAAAAATAAAGGGCAACAAAAAATACAAACGAAAAAGATACGTTTCTTTTATTAACAAAATGGAACAACTATACAGCTCATGGAGGTACTACAATTTTTTCTTGACAAGGGACAGCACCAGCCGGGTAGAGTCATCAGCCCCTGCAGGTTTTGCTCATTCCTCCATGCACCAGGGATCAGAGCATGTGTGTCCGGATCTTCGTAGTCCACTTCTGACAAAGCACCTGGGTATTTGATGAGGACGAGGTTGTGCAGGACACTGGCACTAATGGTGATCAGGTTGATGGTGTTGGGCTTCTGCTGCATCGTCGTCAAGAAGCAACGGAACCTTTGACTTAAAATTCCAAAGGCATTTTCAACGACACGTCGGGCACGAGACAACCTGTAGCTATATATGCGTTTTCGTAGGACTTGTGACCGATGGGAGAATGGTTTCATCATCCAGGTTCGGAGAGCAAAGGCGTCATCCCCAATGAAGTGATAGGGCACTGGGTGTTCATCATTAGGGATTGGTTCTGGTTGAGGCACTCCAGCTCTGTTGTCTTCTACAGCATCATGCAGAGAACAGTTGCTCCATGTTCCTCCATCCGACGCACCACCCTCTGCCCCAACATCCACGTAGAGGAACTTGCAGGAAGCATCTGCCACTGCCATCAGTACAATACTGTGGAAGCCCTTGTAATTGTAGTAGTAAGAGCCAGCATTGCGTGGCTTCTTTATGGCAATGTGCTTTCCGTCCACAGCCCCCAGACAGTTGTGGTAATTCCATCTGGAGCTGAATCTGGCAGCAACTTCCTTCCAGGCCTCTTCAGTTTTGGGGCAACGCAGCACTTCTTCCTTGTAGGCCGCGATGATGGCTTTACACACCTCGGGTATTAACTTGCTGATGGTACTTGCTTCAATCCTGAAGCTGTACTGCAGACTTTGATAGGAATTTCCAGTGGCTAAAAAGCGGAGGGTGTCAGCAAGCTTGAGTCCAACTTGAAGCGGTTCCCTCATGAAGGTGGACTGCTTCAGGAGGTGCGGGGTTAATTTCTCAACCATCTCTTGAAACAGGTCAGGTGTGATTCTGAAGTAATTTTTGTAGCCCCTTGGATCTTCCTTGTTGAGTTCAGTCAATAGACTGTCATACTGTCGAAACGACTGCCTTCTGGTTAACCATTCCCTGACCCACACTTTCCTTTGTATCTTTCTTCGAGGTAGGGTTGGCTTTTGTTTCTCTTTTTCCTTTGCCAGCCTTTTCTGATGCACTCCAACAAATGCTAAAGCAGCTGCCAGGTATCTTCTCCTCAATGCAATGGTGTCTCTGACAGAAAGCATTGTTGTCTCTTCCGAAGCCAATCCAAGAATGTCCTCGGGTTGGAGAAGCCCCGTTTTTATATGGAGTGGCCAATTCGTGAACTGGCGTGAACGATGCGTGAACGATGCGGAATGATGCGGAAAGATGAGTGAACGTGTCGTGAACTTGTCGTGAACTAGGCGTGTCAATTCGTGCCATGGCGTGAACTTGTCGTGAACTATGCGTGAACGTGTCGTGAACTGGTCGTGAACTATGCGTGAACGTGTCGTGAACTGGTCGTGAACAGTGCGAGAAAGAACCCAGTGCGTGCCACAAAGTGGCACACACTGGCACGCATCAATGCGTGCCAGTGCGTGGCAAAAATGCGCGCAAGTGTCAGGCAGGCTTAACTTTTGTTCTACACAGCCACTGAGGTAAAATTCAAAGCGTGTTTTCTGTACAAAGGTTTATGCTCATCCTAAATGTGGCATATGAACGAGGACCCTCCCATGCTCGTACGCCAGACACTGCCGCTACACACTCTGAGACAAATATGAATGCACACTCGCAATGGACTGTTACCCTAAATCAAGCACCTCATAGTTTACATATGATAGATCAATGTTAATATTGTTAGTGATCTTAAGATATTTCATATCAAATATTTATATTAATTATATTATTCAATTATTTCCTTATTTGTTTTCATAAGTGGGTTATTTTTCCTTGTAAGAGCCCTTGTACTTAAAGCATCCTGCTTTTCCAACTACGGTTGCGGCTTAGGTATTAATAATAAACAACAAAATAATAATAATAATAATAATAATAATAATAATAATAATAATAATAATAATAATAATAATAATATGGCCACTTTCATAGCTAAGCTCATGCAGTTATATACAACGTGAACAAGTGCTTCTTAGAAGAAAATGCAGAGAGAGAGAGAGAGAGGGGAGGAATTGGAGAGTGAGCTGGTGATCTGTGGAGACGTGGCATCAGTTGGGGAATCCGTTTCAAACCAGGTGCCCTACCCTATTGGTTTTCTGTTTTCTTTTTTCTTTTTTTGTTGAATTGAATATAAAGTAGAGGTATAAGTGTTTAAGAACGAAAGAAAACGGATAAATTCCTTTGTAACGTCAACATTCTAAGCTTCCAGAGATGGAAGGAATATGAACATCAGATGAGTATAGAAATAAGTAATTCTATTATTTAAACATTTTTAATGAGAACATGAGATAAGTATAGAAATAAATTCTATTTTCTATTTTTTTTTCTTAGAGGTAATGAACTCATAACCCCATTCGGCAGGACAGAGGGAAGAAAATCTAAACGGTTAATGTAATGAGCGATTCTTATATACTGAAAATGGTTAGATAAAAAGAGATTACATACGACATAACTGGAGTTTCTTATCAATAATTCCTCATAATTGTGTCTGTCACCGCCACACAATTTTGAGGAATGTTTCAATCTCCTGCTTATTCGAATCGATTGTCCTGATGCAATATCATGTTGATCTTGGTGTTGAAGAAGGGAGTTACCTGAGGGTAATCTAATTCTGATATAAACCCAGGAGAAGAGGAATGGAGGAGGGATAGAACAGATATCCGAGAGTAATGTCATTTGGGTGTACAAGGGGATGAAAGGATTCAGCTCGAGACAGCGTAACGAACCACAACACCTAATTCCAAGAACCTTCTATTTGTAACTTCAAGTTAAACCTATTACGTGATCATAATAGGCACTTTACCTAACAATTACACACACACACACACACACACACACACACATATATATATATATATAAATATATATATATATATATATATATATATATATATATATATATATATATATATATATATATATATGTGTGTGTGTGTGTATATATATGTATACATATATATATATATATATATATATATATATATATATATGTGTGTGTGTGTGTGTGTGTGTGTATGTATACATATATATATATATATATATATATATATATATATATATATACTTTAACGTTGTGAAAGGATTTACACATCACAATGATCAGCAAACCTATACTAGTCAAGGCCACCCATACAAGGTTTGTTTGCTTTGAGCGATCATATCAAAATATCTCGCCATCACCAATCCGCAGTGGCCAGCGTGGTAATGGAAACTCGGCAATTCTAAGAAAAGAAAAAATACAACCCCGTCTTGGCCTGCAATCCCCAGCAGCAGTGGAACAGCTGCCCAAGATGGCAACCACTTACGTCTCCTCCTGCCGGGGGTGCTAAAAATCTTTGGACTAGAACAGACCACATTTGAAAAATGAATCTTGCAACATAAACTGTCAGAACCCTGTCTAGAGAAGATCTTGCTCTTACTAGAATAGCTGAAATAAAAAAATTGGGATATGATATGATTGAACGAAATTAAAGAACTGAGGAATCTTATAAAAACTTTAAAGAGGGTCATATATTTTGATTCAGAGGAACAAAGAAAAGGAAGTGGGTTTTCTTATTGACAAAATTCTTGCAGGTAACGTAAAAGACCTTTGTTGTACTAGTGATAGAATTGCAAGATTAATTATCAAACTATATAAAAATTATAAACTGGAGATCATTCAAATGTATGCACCAACAACATCCCCTACAGAGGGAGAAATAGAAACTTTTTATGGAGATCTGTACATATCTATGAAAAAACATAAGACTCAATTTACATTTTTGGACGATTTCAATGCTAAAGTAGGTCAAAAGAAGAGAGGAGAATCAGCAGTAGGTAAATTTTAGTTGGAATAAGAAATGACAGAGGAAATATGCTTGTATAATTTTCTGAAAGAAACCCTTTTAAAAGCATGAACACCTTTTTTATAAAAGTAAAAATAAAAATTAATAAACATAAGCATTAATATTAATGGCGAATACCTTAACAACTTAAGATTTGCAGATGACATAGTTCTGTTTAGTGAATCATGAGAGGAATTGCAAAAGATGATAGAAGATTTAAATAGGAACAGTAAAAATGTATGACTGAAAATGAATATGAATATGAGTAAAGCTAGGATACTTTTCCATGAAAACGCAGATACGAAACTCTGGAGATTATTAATGATTATACGTACTTGGGACAGACAGTAAGTGCTTCCCCAGGAGATAAAACCTAAATTAAAAGAAAGATAAGCATAGGATGGAAAGATTTTGGTAAACAAAATAAGATTATGAAAAGTAAAATGCCAATTTCTCTACAAAGAATTAACTTCTGCATCGGAAAATTGGAGCAGTAATAAAGCCTTAGAATATAATCTTGTTACAACTTAAAGAGCTTTGGAAACAATACTTATGGGAATAACACTAAGAGACAGGAAAAGGGCAACATGGATACAAGAGCAAACTAAAGTAGATGATATTCTAACAACATGTTAGAAAACGAAATGGACAAGGGCAGGACATATAATGAGAATGACAGATAATAGATGGACAAGAAGAAAAACAGAATGCATCCCTAGAGATTGCAAAAGAAGCAGGGGAAGCATGAGAAGTCAATGGATTGACGAGGCATGAAAATTTTCAGGTATAGAATGGCATAGAAACACCAGAAACAGACAGGAGTGGAATACATGTGGCTATGTAACTGTTAGGTTCTAACGGAGAGGCGAGGTGAATGTAACTATCCTTTATTCAACAGATAATGAGCTTATATACATGTACTTGCGAGAAGACGGTCACAAAATTCGAACAAACTAAAACATGAGTTGGCAAGTTTAAACAGGTTGGTTTACTATCAGTGGATCAGTGGGGGAGAGAGCGAAAGATAAAAAAAACAGCATTGCATAGTATAAGGGTGTATGAAACATGGGTAGTACATGGCTTACAGCTAATAAAAAGACATACATGTAAAATAGGGAGCCATTCTTTAGAAAGGCAAACTGTAGGCAGGTCATCTTGCAAGAGATATGCAGGTTTTAAGCGATTAATGGAGACCCAGTATTCTTTGCCACAAATACTAATTTAGAAAGTCTTTGGTGTGTGATGGATCTAAAGGAAAGGGCCCGTGTAAGGGGGTGTCAGCGCGGCTTGCTACTGTCATTGTGCAGGAAGACGTGCGTTAACGCAAGTAAATCTTTTGGCATGTATTGCTTTGCTGGTGGCTTGTAATTCTCGTGGCATGGAGTAGATTTTCCCACAATAAGTAGGCACTGAAGATTGCCGGAGGAGGTTGCAGATGGAAAAAATTCAGCAGGGATGACCAACAGGTCGCCATACACCATTACAACTGCCAAGACAACCTGAGCATCCTTAGGAGTGGTTCTTAATCTCAGGAGGACCCAGGGAAGCTGAATAAACCAGTTGGACTCTTTGCAGTGGAACATCAAAGCTGCTTTGAAGGTGCGATCAAAACGTTCAATCATTCCTTTGGCTGCAGGGTTGTAGGCAGTTGTCTGATGTAGGGTGATACCCAGGAGAATTGCTAATGATATCCACCAATAAGAGGTGAAAGTGGTACCCCTGTCTGAATATATATGTTCAGGGATACCAAATTTCACAAACTATCCAGAGAGTTAGGCAGAGGTACATGAGGCGGCTTCCAAATGATATTGGGCCAGACGCCTGAATCAGGGGAATACTGGGAGACCTGTCGTCTTGATATGGTGATAAATGCCATGCTTGGCAGGAATCTGGGCGTTTGTCGAAGTTCAGGACAGACGACTTCCGGGTATGACGTGAGGAGGTGGACGTAGGTCTCCATGAATGTGCTGGTGTGGAGTGCGAGGTCGGAGGGTTAAGGTTGAAGAGGTGTCGACGAGTAAGATTACGCGTTGACTAATCGTCAATGCCCCACATCAACCAGGAGGTGGTAATGTGCAAAGAAATCTGCACCGAGTAGTAGCAATGAGGAATTTCCAAGGGTATTCGGTGCTGCCAAACGATAGTGGGAGCATCTCCTACCCGTGGGTGGGGATCTCAGATCTGTTGGCAGCTACCAGACGGACATAAACATTGACATTGGGGATAACAGTGCGTACAGGTTCGGGTGGGCTACGTACCGAAAAGTGCAAGCGAACGATACTGGTCATTTCCCTGGGGGTGAATGAGGCCTTTTGGTTCCCCAATGGATGTTGAGAGCTAAAAAAGCTTGGCTCTATGGATGGCTGGCAATAGTAAGTACTGATCCAAGAGGTATTTTTTGAGAGCGTCATGCTCTATTGGGGCATCTCCATGGTTGCAGAGCCAATCAGAGATTTCTCGGAACATGTTCAATTCATGCCTGGAGTTTAGCCCGTTTTCATCACCATGCTGCCCAGTGCGAATTAGTGATGGTGGGAGATTTTGATCTGATCACTCACAGCAACCCACTTAGTATGGGTGGCCCCGACTAGTATATCTTTGCTGATCCTGGCGATACACAAACCTTATATATTATTCCCACAAATTGCCACATTTCTTCATGGGAATGTTGCTATCATTTACCAAGACTGCACAAAGCGGAATCGAACGGTCTCTTAAAATGCTCTAAAGAATTCAGCTGCTATTCATCGACCACGTTGTTATTATCATTTTCAATGCAGTTACAATCTCTCTCTCTCTCTCTCTCTCTCTCTCTCTCTCTCTCTCTCTCTCTCTCTCTCTCTCTCTCTCTCTCACACACATCTGGGAAAAAATAGTTTCTCAAGTCTGGCCAATGTTCCGGCATTCATGCTCACCAATTAACCTTTCGGTTGCAACACTAAGGAAAGGTTTTCAGGATATATTGTCACATCATTACTGCTTGACCATTAAACTGCCCAGACGGCATTCTAGTTTTATAAGGTCGAAAGACTAGGGATGGCCCTTCAGGGACAAGTTGCGGGTATGGAGTTGATAGTTGTCGTATCCAAATGATAAGGTCAAATCGCTATGTACCGACTTCTCGCTCTCCAACGTTCCCCACTCCCTACCCAACGTAATTATGATGAGGAGTCATTTAATAGTCCTATTCCTTTTATAGATAAGCAATAGTGTTATTATTTCCTATAACACGTTACTACTAAAGACCAAACACTATGGAGGGAAGGGGAAAATACCTGGCAAGGACAAAACTATTTTCCTAGGAAGACACCACTACTATTTTCAATATGGGATTGTTTCTTTGATTATAACTCTAACTCTCCTCCAACTACCACTGAATCATTACAATTTGCACAATTTATTCTAAAATGGTATTTTAACTTAGTACTGACCCACGTGGTGAAAGGATAAAAAGTCGGTAGTAAAAGAACCTTTATAAGTTTCACTTTTATTTTACTCTACATATAAAAAACTGCATTATCTAGTTTTGAGGTTCTACAACGAATATATTTAAAAAGCAAATGTTAGTTTCAGATTTCACGTTTTTATTTTTTTTTTTTTTTTGCTTTAGCAAGTTTCCCTATGTTTACCTAAGTTGTACTAAAAGACATCGCATGAAACATAAAGCTAAGCAGCAAAGACGACTCACGGGGATGCTAAACAGATTATAATTCGAAGTCAATTCACATCCCATTTGGATTACCATATTACCATATTTCGTCTTGGAAAGAAGACATTATCACCATTAATGTATTATAAACTATGGCAAAAAGTTGACTTGTACTAATTCTATGTTTAAAAAAAAAAATGTTATTGAGATAGTTATTATATTCAATGAAACCTGCTTGAAAAGGCTGTTCTTATATATTATTATTATTATTATTATTATTATTATTATTATTATTATTATTATTATTATTATTAAAAAATCAAACTTCAACTTTAAACTTATCAGCAGAAACAATATCTTGGAAAGAAATAGTAATAAAAAAATAAAAAAAGCCGTTAACATTAAGAAGAATAACATAAACAATACAGAACTCGATGAAAAAAAAGCAAAAATAAATAGTTCTCTTAAGACCAAGTTGGATGCCATATAATAAAAATTTGTAACTATTAACAAATTGGACATCAGTTGTACCTAATGTAACTATGAACCTTGAAAACTTGAAACTCGTATAGTATACTGTAGATGGTCCAATTGTTAAGAAATGTTAACAACTACTCCTTATTGCCTCTCACACTGCAAATATAAGAAATTAACTTCAAAAACATGCATAAACATTAGTCTAAATAAGTTAGCTCAACCAAAAACAACATTAAGTAACATTGGTATGCATAGGTTAAATCAACTAACAACAACATTAATCACCATTAGAGTAAAGAAGTTAGATCAACCCCCACAATAACGCCAAGAAACATTATTCCTAACAAGTTGTACACCCAAGGAAAACATTAATATAAATTAATTATATCAGCCAACAACATTAAGCAACATTAGTCCTAATTAGTTATATCAACCAAAAATTACATAGCATTAATCCCAGTAAGTTAAATCAACCAACAACCTTAAGCAACATTAGTACAAAACTACAAATAAATTAATTAACCATAAACATTAAGCAATATTAGTCCCAATAGGTTAGATGAACAAATAACAACAGTGGCAACATCAGTCTTAAAAAGTTTCATCAACCGATATACAAAAATAGCCACCATTAGTTCTAAGTTAGCTCAGCCAACAACAACATTAGTCATAATAAGGTATACCAACCCAAAAACCATGGATAAGCATTAGTTATGAAGCATTAAACAACATTAATCCTTATAAGTTGAATCAAATAACAACATTAAGCAACAGTTGTTCTAATAAGCTGAATTAAATAACAGTATTAAGAAGCATTCGTCCTAATCAGTTATATCAACCAATATTAACAATACCCAACATCAGTCTTAATAAGTTAGATAAAACAACAACATAATGAAGTAACATTAGTCCTAATGGGTTAAATAAAATAACAACATTAAAAAACATTTGTGCTAATGAGTTAAATCGACAAACAACAACATTAGGAAACATTAGTTCTAATAAGTTACATCAGTCACACATAACCTTTCTTAAAACATAAAATTTTTTAAATTTTAGAGTTATTGTACACTTCAAGAACCAAGAGACATATGGCAAATTGAAGGCGAAAATGACACGTCATGGAGAATTTAGAAAGAAAGGTTAGAATAAATCTATGGAACAATAACTTCAAAACCTTAGAAAACATTCAGAAATCTCGATCCTCTTTTCCAGTGGATATTGATTCCAAGGGTAAAGTCAATATAAGTTGGGTGAAAATTCATGAATTTATATAATAAGTTCACTAGAACTCAACTAAAATCAATGTAATTATGTTTTTCTTTTATGGAACCGAGTGGAGGTTGCCTCGGGAGGGAGGTAGTCTTCCAATGAGGCCTAGACAGCGACATAAGTCATTAGTTATGGGACGTTCACTTTATCGGCTATCAAATTTAGATCTATCAAAAATGTCGATGTAATTCAAGATGACTTTCAGGAGGATGAAAAAGAGAAATAATATACATAGTATATATACATATAACTGTTGTATGTGTGAATGTGTACATAAAGCTATTTATACTAAATGTAATGTCCCATGACGCAACTTGTTAGAAATGATGGTGATTAAGTGTAAAAGGGAAGAGATATTAATCTAGAAAGATTTCGTAAGTTTAAAATGTTATAAATCTTTATTAAATTGGGAGGCGAGGTTGGATGATCCCTTGCCTTATCGACATGAGGAAAAGATGAAGGAAAGGTCACGACTCGAGTTAAAAACTGCTTTGGGATTCAATGTGTGACTTGGCCCACTTGCAAAGGGATTAGTTTTGGATTTAAACTTTGAAAAACCTATCACGCTGAGCGAATATTAAAGTAGGGTGTCTCACCTGACCTCATTAGGCCAGCATGAACAACAGTCTCTCTCACGAACGGCCATCACCTCTATTAAGCAAAACGTCTAGTGTACGTTGTTTAGGTTATGCAACTCAAAACACACACGCAAAATAAAAATCAAATACAGAATATCAAACACACTGGAGAAGATTATCTAATAATAAAACACTTAAATAAAATTAAATACTCTACTTCCAAAACACTATGTACGGACGTAAAAGTGAAAAAAGAAATTCAACCAGAAAAAACAGATAAATTAATTGAAAGTAAGGTTATTTACCTATATTATTTATATAGGACTAATATGTAATCATCACCCATGTTTTTCGGTCTCCGCTCGAACATCATTGAATATATACGAAGATCCATCAAGTTCGTACAAAACAACGCACTTGAGACCCTTTCTCTTGAACAAGATTGATGTCACAGGAACCTGAAACTTAATGATAAACTTCAAGGCTTAGTGATTGGTATATGGTCACGGCTTCTGCAAACCACTGGCCCAAGTCATTTATCTAATCAAGGTCCTTTACATAAAGTCTGAGACGTCGGCTCTCGGCCGAGCTACGCACATATTGACGGAGTTATACGACGTCCCTAGTAAACTTGTATAAGGTCGAGGTTTGAAATGAAGAGTCTCACTTATTCCTGTTGTCTTTCTATGGACTGCAGTGTTGCAAAAGCCCGTGCTTGGCCGCAAGGGCCAGGCAATCTACAAGCGTCATTGTCACGCTTATTAACTTTTAACCACCATGCCTTCTCTTTGTGTTGTATTTGGATGCCATAAAGATAGCTAAAATACCATTGATTTGGGTATTTGATATTTAAGTTTCCCAAAGGAACAAAAAAGAAATGAGTATATGATTCCAAACGAGAAGGCGACGTTAACTAATAGTGTATTCTGATTTGTTTATTTTATTTTAAAGCAGATGACAAAGCTGATGTCATAAAGTAACGACTGCTGGGAATTGAACGAAACAAAATCAAACAGCTAGAGTAAGTGGAAGTCGTAAAGAAATAATCTCACAAGAGACAAGCCTGTCAATCACAGGAATGATGAAGATATATCGTCAGCTTTCATTCATAGGAGCATGCACATCAATTGCTCTTCATATTAACTAATTAAGAGAGGATTTTCTTTGACATCACAAAGCACGCTGAACAAACGAGCAGAATATCTGAGGCAAGTATTTTGCATTCTGTTTGGTCAATGAAGAATGCAAAACCGTTAACAATGAAGGGAAATGAAAAAGCTGCTAAGTGGTATTATGAGATTGGAAAGGAGGTTTTACATGAACCTCAAGATAATTTCAAGTAATATTAAGAGAGCTGATAATTATGGATCTAGGAAACTTTATCGATTGGAAGATATATAGACGGACAGGCATTTACATATTCTATTGGTGAATTTTATTTAATATTGTAAAAGAATATAAAGAGAAACAGGGTAAAAAAAAAAATGAAAATCTTTACATTTGGATTTTGTCAAATTTACAAGCGTGATAAAAGCTTGATTCAATAAAATTGTAAAAGAAAACCTACTGATTTATTAACATGGAATATTATGCTTAACAGTAAGCCTCTAAAGTATTCAACGATAGTGTCATTAGCATCATAGTACATGACAATTCTTTTTATTCTTTTAGCAAAGTCCGGGTATTTCCACTTTTTTCAAAGAAGTCTCTTCTGCAATATACTGCTCAATCTTAGCGTTGCTAAATGTCTGTTCACGTTTGATGCAATCCAAGAAATTCCAAATGTCAGGACGGTAGGTTTGATGGGAGGCTGGAAACAACACATTTATAAACAATATGATTATTCCAATGTACATAGAAACTGAATACTCTTATTATGAATGTTGAAAGAAAAAAAAAAGCTTTGCCGTTGTAACAATTGTCCATGATCTTAGACATAATAATTTGTGGGCCTAGAAGAATCATAGATTGATCCCCCAAACACTGAAAAATAGTTTTCTGAAAAACTCCGTCCTGATAGTAGTGTCCATATTTGAAACACTATCATCATGTCTAAGAAAATATAAAGAGGGTTGTTTTAATGATTTTCTAAAAGGCGCAAATAGTTTGGCTGATGAATTACTACTAGAATTTAGAAAACTTCAAGAAAAACGAATACGAAGAAGAAAGAAAATGTTTTCATATGAGGCAAAAGATCAAACGTCCGATAAGTTAAAAGCAGCACATAAAGCTCACTGCTTTATCTTAGAGCTACAAAACACTATTCAATATCTAGAATCTAGATTGACGCAGTTTAAAAGCCATATCAAACTATTTCCCTTTTTAAATAAATTTACGTGCTTACGAAAGGCAGAAATAAGGAAACACAGTAGCCTAGCCCTTGAAGCAGCTTTAACGCCAAACTGAAAAGGATTGGAGATGTGCTTACTCAACAGGTAAAGATGTACAGTAGTTGATCATGTGATGACCGAAGTGTTGCTAAACCTTAAGCTCTGTTTGAATACCCCATTGATTCACTGCATTTCCTAATGTTTTTGTTGTTTTGCTGATTTTACTTAAAAATGCCCGTAACAGACACATTGGGTGGGAAAAGATTTTCTAAATTAAAACTGAATAAAACATACTCAAATTCAGCAATTTCACAAGATACTAAACAATTTGCGATGATATTTCTAGAAACTGCCTTGTTTTTTTAGTCTGCTGTTTTAGCTTCGATTCCTACTTTGGTTGTTCCTAAAAGGTCCGTGCATAAACACTTTGTCTGTAATTGTCCTAACTTGCAATACAAAATAGATCTTATGTTTGTTTGTTTTTTTCAAACTTTTAGTATATCAAGTAATTAATGCTTTTTTTGGTTAAGGCTGGCATATCACACGTAGTATAAAACATCAATCTTTGACTTTTTTGAGAGTGGAGGGTCCCACTATCAACTGACTAGTTGGGCGGCTTGGGCCCCGCAATTCCTAGTCTTGCTTGAGTGCTTGCATTTCATTTTCCCAGAACTTTCTCTTTAATGTCTAGGATTTCTTATCCTCACTCCTTACCAATTAGTTCATCCTACGGCACACAAACTAAAAAAAAAAAAACTATGTATCTTAACAGTTTCTGCATTCTGCGTTTCAGTCATTGCAAATCGTCTTTTCACCATTCGTAACAGTTATATGGTTAAAAACTTAACTTAAACTTACCTTACTCTGGCCAAAATATAAAAGGATGACATAACTTCTAAACAGTATTTTTTTTTTCATTTGCATTCAACCTCCAACTTTACTACCAAAAAGTTGTGATTAATTTAATTATCCTATGGGACATTGTAACTAAAACTTCCTCAAACAGTCAAAGTCTCCTCTCTTCCCAATCGCTTATTCACGCCTCGCTACCTTCCTTGCTTCACCTATTCTTTGATTTAGCTCCTCTCTCATTAACCATTACATTTACCCCTACATATCCATACCAACCACAACTTTCATTATTCAACACCATCAACATTTATTACTCTATCTCACTGATTTCCATTCACCTGAAAAAGCTTACGGTCTTTAAAACCTTTTAAAAGCTCCAATTTATTTTCACTATCGCCAAACAGTACTGCATCATCTGCAATCAAAGCCATTATACGTTTAATTTATGACACATTCCATTATTCAACAACCGTATCTTACGTATTTAAATGTAATACATGTGTGTATTTCTTACCAATAAATGCAGTTACACATAAAAAAAACACAATTTTATAGATATCAAAAAACGAATTCTCATGACAAGCCAACCTCTCTGACAGGAGTATTTGATGTGTCTTATAAGAAACTTATTCACACAATACGGGCTTTATTGGTAGAGCCTCAAGTCATTCTTTTTCAGTTGTATTGCATTCTATGATGTAAAAACCTTCCTCACGAAACCATCATGAGCCTTTCGGGAACCATATAGAAGTCACAACGTTCCTCCACTTTTAATTCACCTTCTTCAATAGTTCTCAAGGAGGATGAAAGGTCATCAAGATCGAGGAAGCAAAGAAAAGAAGTAAAGACGAATCCTCTCTTTCGCAACAATTCTCTTTTACACACTGACTTCCAAACCATTTCTAGGGCTATCAGTATGAGAGAGAGAGAGAGAGAGAGAGAGAGAGAGAGAGAGAGAGAGAGAGAGAGAGAGAGGGTCCCTTAACTACTGTCAGATTGAGGTCCCAAACCTAATTCACGTGAAGTCAAACGTCCAATTATTTTTGGGTAATTCTGAATGAAGTTTCAGTTTTGCTTCGCTCTTGATTTATCCATTCATAAAAATAGCTCTGTTCTAAAGCTATGAAGGACGTCTTTTCAAACAACACTATCTGCCCGATTTTGACATTTCCCGCACTGAGTTTCTCAACTAAATCCAAATATGGCGGTCTTTTTATTCACTAAAGACAAAAATTCAATTCTCGTAATCAACATAAAAATAATCTATTTTTCTTTGGCTTTAATTAATCTGTATATTATCTTTTCCACTTCACCACAATTATTAAATTATTTAAAGAATTAGAAAAAATCGGTTTAGTTTGATTCATCCATGTTTTCCTTTATTCATGGTAGAGAAAGAGTTACCTCGTTGTAGTCCAATTGCTTTCGTTTCAGATTTTATTTTTATTGAATGCATAAGAAGCTCTACTATACTTTCACATGATCAAATATATAAGCGACTGTAATTTCTCTCTCTCTCTCTCTCTCTCTCTCTCTCTCTCTCTCTCTCTCTCTCTCTCTCTCTCTCTCTCTCTCTCTCTCTCTAAAAACGTCAGCTTTTACATATAAGTTTTGAATTAACATCTTTACTTATTTCTCACATTTAGTATGAAAAGAGATTTAATCATTGGTAAATGTCATTTCCTTCACTAGTCTCTTTCGCCCATATCAGCTCCTATGGCAGTCAACTTAATCAAAATAAGAGAGAGAGAGAGAGAGAGAGAGAGAGAGAGAGAGAGAGAGAGAGAGAGAGAGATGGCTTACCTCTTAATTAGTTTCTTTTGATTCGTAGACAATTGGAGGTGGAAACTTAGATTCTCATCAAGTCCAGAACCGATGGAAACGGGAAAGATAGCGAGGAACAAAAAAAGTTTCAGTAAGCCACGAACCAAAAAAAGTCTTGGTAATTCAGAAAAGAAAAGGAAATCAAATAGATAATAAAAGGGGAGATTATAACTAATCTGCATTTAAAAAAAAAAAAAAAAAAAAAAAATTCAAGTAGCAAACTGAGATTGATTGCGCAAAAAACAACTCGCATGTGAAGGAAAAATAAAGTATGGTCGACTGAATAATCAACAAAAAGTATATCTAGTATAGAAATAAACTCAGAAAGCAATAAAGCTGTATGAGGTACTTGTGGAAAGTATATTGTAAAAATGAAACTAGTGAATTCCAGCAATAGGAAAGTTACCTGGAAAGTCAGAGCAATTTATTTGAAATCATCCCTCATCAAGGACAACATCTTTGCTCTTTGCCTCCCTATGGGTTGGTCTTTGTGTTTTTTTTTTTTTGTATTGGGGGGGGGGAAGGCGGAAACAGCAAATGTTCACAAGATGAATGACGCAATACACATAAGGATTCAGTGTAAACGCGGAAATCGGTAAGGAATCACTCTTAACTTGCTAGTGTGCACGGATGCAAAATCTCAGCAGATCTTGAACATTTTATACACAGGGCCAGGTAAGAAAAAATTCAATCGAACTGATGAAAAATAATAATATACTAAAAAAAATAAGAGTTATCCTTTCCAGACAGAGGAAAAGATGAAAGCTGGACATATAGGTTATTACAGTCTCTATAGTATGGTCCGTCAATGTATATTGAATATGAGACGTGATTACGATAAAAAAAATATCTTTGTATGCAAAACAACATTTCCATGCACTGAAGTACAAAATTGTAAGCACATATTTTACAATATGCCTCATTAGAAGCAGAGGAAGAGGATAATATGAATTGTGCACATGCTTTATTAACTGTATGACTAGCTAGCGTGTAGGAATGATCAAACAAAGGGGTTAGAAGAGAGATTTCACAACGAAAAAGTGGTGACATAAATTTAAAAAAAAAGGAAAATAAAAGTAATGATCTTAACATCTTCGCCTGCTGTGAGCTCTAGGCTACTGACACCCTAAGAGAGAATATACATAGAGCTCACAGGTAAAAGTGCCTGTGTCGACAGCTTCAAGAAAGGACGATATTTTGTTACAAAGTAAGTTTGCATGATCAGAGGTAAATTTTAATCAAATCATTTCCTGCTTATTTAGGAAAAACAAGAACATGTGGTTTTCGGATCATTTGTTCCAGTACATCAAATTTGGTTACTGAAGAGATAAGGGTCTCATTGTCTCCAAAATCAGTGATCGTGGAATAAAAGTTTTTGTCATTGTATAACTTTTAGTCACAAATATCAGGATGAGAAAATGTTAAAGAATTCTGATAAGCAGTACGGCACTTGAAGAATCCAATTTCTATAGAGTCTGGTGAAATGCAGCAAAACAGGTACATCATTATAAATTATATATATTCCTTTAAACAGACATCCCAGAAGGAGTATTTAAAACCTACAATTCTAGCTACAAGAGTGATGATGTTACAAAACAAAAACCACCTCTCTCTAGAGAATTCAAAAGTTTGAGAATGAGGTCGGATATAGGAAATTAGTCTGGAGGTACATTACTTGCTTATCAAGTATTAGTAAGAGAAGATAAGAGAATAAGCGTTTTTGAAAAAAGGAAAACATGATGAAACTGATTCTACTAACACGCGAGTCCAACCTCTAACCAACAGCAGATACAGATGTTCATCCTACGACTCAGCACAGATAACCATGAAATGCCTTCCTAAATCCCATTTAGCTACGAAGTCACTACAAAAAAAATGCTGATTTACATTAAAACATTAACGCCAAACGGCCATCCCATCAAATCTCTCTGAACATAATGAAGCAATTAAGAAAATGTAATCAGATCCAAACCTCTACCAGGATAGAGAAAAGGAATATGAAACTCAACATGTAAAAGGGATCTCCATATTCTAAAAGTAGTTGCTGAAAAAAGGTATTACGAAGGATAGGGTTGTGGGCTGTTAACATACATTCCACTTGATACCTTCCGCTACCTGTGCTCAATTTCTAAGAACTTGTAAACTCCTACTTGTATGTAAAAGGTTTGGCAAGGCACCAGCCACCCATTGAGATACTACCGCTGGAGTTATTGGATCCCTCTTTGATTACGGGTTATTCTTTTATGCCTACACATACACCGAATACTCTAGTCTAATATTTACACATTCTCCTCTTTCCTCATACACTTGACAACAGTTAGCTAACCAAACATTTATCCTTCACCCAAGTGGTCAATTATTGCATTGTAATTGTTCAGTGGCTACTTTCTGCTTGTAAGAACAGAAGAGACTCTTTAGCTACGGTTAGTAGCTCTTCTAGGACAACAATCCAAACTCAAGCCATTATTCTCTAGTTTTGGGTAGTGCCATAGCCTTTGTACCATGGTCTTCCACTGACTTGGGTTAGTGTTCTCTTGCTTGAGGGTGCACTCGGGCACACTATTCTATCCGTTTTCTCTTCCTTTTTCTTTTTTTCTTAAATGATATGTTGAGCAGGCTTAATAGAAGACCCACCAAAATCTGGTGGTTAATCAAGCGGTTACCTTTTCCCAATCTGTTTCTTTATTTTCCTTTCTGGTATTGATTTTCAAACCCATCCTTACTGTCCTCCCTTCAGTTGAATTAGCTATCCTGGAGGGTGCTCAACCTTGTATGGTATGTAGGTTCCGCCATGCTTAAGACCTCTGAACTTTGCCTCTAAATCACGTTGTGAATAAATCATAACTGAAGCTACTCCGCAGGTCTGGCAATTGCTTGAACATAGTATACATTGGCTCCCCTGATGTTAAAACAAGTAAGGCTGGTTCTCCAATTGGGACGTCTAATTATGCCTTGATTTCAATGGTAATTAAGATAGAGCAGTCTGTCCCTGATGTGTCCCACTCATGTAAGATATATATAAAATCTCAAGCAGGCTGGAATGTGATATTGGTGATCTTTAGAATTATAATTGGTCACAATTGTATTAAAGTGTTGAGGCTGTTGCTCTCTTGAATAAGAATTTGGCAACATAACTTTTAAGTGTATCCATTCTCGTGTGTTGAAATACAGAGTGAAAGACCAACCCTGGTTCGATGATGATTGTACATGGGCTTATTTGGAGAAGCAGGAGGTCTTTCACCTTTGGAAGGGCTACAGAACAGATTTAACTTGGAATAACTATACTCAGCTGAGATCTGTTGCTCAGAGAGTTTATGCTTCAACTGGAAAAAAATAAGATTTAACCATAAAAGACCTTTTCTGGTACAACACAGGAGCATAAATGGTAGGTTACCCTTAAATCTGATCTCTGGTGTGTACCTAACAGTCACTCACTATCGAAAGGAAAACGCAACCTATTTTAGCTGATGTGTTTGACAGTTAGCAGAGTAATGATAAACTCAATCTTCCTCATTCCTGTTTTCCAGAGGCTTTTCGGTCACATGAAATTAAAAACCTCTTAATGGACATTTTTTGAAGACCGCTTATTTATTAGCTCCTACGAGGTTGACTTATTTTCTGCAAGTTAGTAAGAAAAGGTTCTTTTTACACTTGTTGAATAATTGGTAATGTCACTCCATAAGGTAAATGCGTTTGTGATAGCTCTAATCATGTCGATTACTGCCTAATTTCCATAATCATTATATTATCTAAAGTTCTCGAATGTCTTTTGGCAAAACGTCTAAATAGGTTTGCTGAAGGTAATAATTTGTTCCCTAGTTTACAATTTGACTTTTGCAAAGGCCTTAGAGCATGCAATGCCCTTATTACAATATATAATGCTGTACAAAAATCCCTTGATTGTGGTCAGGAAGTTCATATGATTAGCCTTAATTTTAGTGCTGCCCTTGACCGTGTTAATCATGAGGCCCTTGTTTTCAAAATAAAACAACTGGGAGTAGGTCGGTCTTTTCTTAGTATTGTTATTGATTTTTTAAGTAAAAGATTGCAAACAGTTGTTGTTGATGGGCACCATAGTGAGTATAGGAATGCAATATCTGGTGTTCCTTAGGGTTGTGTTCTTGGTCCATTACTTTTCATATATACTATTTACACATGATATGAGGTTTGGCCTAGAAAACAAACTTGTTGCATATGCAGTTGATGCTACTTTCTTTGCCTCAATTTCATCTCTGGAATGTAACTCTGGGGTTTCTAAATCTCACAATAGAGACCTAGTTAAATCAGTGCATGGTGCAAATCATGGGGCATGACGTTGAACCATAACAAAACTCAAAGCATGATTGTAACTAGGTGGTGGACAATGGCTCCTCAACATCTGGATCTCCCGTTGATGTATTCTTAACTCTGTATGACTCTTTTAAAATTGAAGGTGTGATTCTTGATTACAAATTCATTTTTGAGAAACACATTCAGTCTGTTTCTTCTTCACTTGCACAAAAAATTAGATCATTGAGAAAGTGTTTTATGATTTTTGGTGATTAATCTATTCTGAAATGTTTTGATTCGTTCATTCTGCCTTGTTTTTTGTATTATTCTCCTGTCTGGTCTCCAGCTGCTAAATCTCCTCTCAATTTGTTGCACAAAAATTTGCTGTCAATTAAATTTCTTACTCAAGATCTAGATATCAATCTCCGGAACCGTCGTTCAGTTAGTTCCTTATGCGTGTTGCTTAAGATATTTCATAATTTTGACCATACTTCACAATTAATTCTTCCCATACTGTACAACTCTGTATGTAGTACTAGGTATGCAGTTAATTTTAACAACCATGCATTCTCCATCATAAGAATCAACATTACATACTATCCTTAAAATTTTATTGCAGCTGCGACCGGATTGTGGAATGATCTTCCTAATAAGGTAGTTGAATGAGCGGAACTTTAGAAGTTCAAACTTGCAGCGAATGTTTTTATTTTGAACAGGTTGACATAAGACTCTTGTCATTTATATATGATACATATATTCTAATGTTGTTACTTATCTCAAGATATTTCATATTCATTACTACTCATGTAGTTTATTAATTTCCTTATTTTCTTTCCTCATTAGGTTAGTTTTACATGTTGGATCCCTCGAGCGTATAGCATCCTGCTTTTTCAACTAGGTTTGCAGCTAAGCTAATAATAATATTAATAATAACAATAATAATAATCATCATCATCATCATCATCTGATCTATTGTCTAGACAAAATGATATGACAACCATTGAGGGGCAGTCTAATTATGAGATACACGTAACACTACAGGGAAGGGGAGAGAAGAAGATTTTTTGGTTTAATGAAAGTGAATGAATCAATATAACACACCAAGTAACTTTCATGAACTTTGTTGTTGTAGTGCCATATTAATAGAAATCAAAGTATTCACTTGATTACACACAGAATATCATAGATTGTAATAAATACATTCATTTACATAATTCTACACATTTCTCTCTATGTATAGAGCATGTTCTTGCAACAGCATTAACTTTTAATTATACAGATAGATTACTC
Organism: Palaemon carinicauda; assembly: GCF_036898095.1. NCBI lineage: Eukaryota > Metazoa > Arthropoda > Malacostraca > Decapoda > Palaemonidae > Palaemon > Palaemon carinicauda. Next base: position 50,154,046 of record NC_090742.1, read on the forward strand.
TAGCTTTACAGGATGGAAGAGAAAATATGACTTGGCTGAAAAACTCGTACCATCAAAAAATACAAACTCATATAAACACATCCAAACAAAAAAAAAAATGGACTAATTCGAGTTCTATTTACCTGTCTGATTCCTAAAGGTATTTGAATGTAAAGAGTGATATAAATTTCCACCTGCGTGTATGTTCAACAACGTAAACATTCACTTTCAACCTTTTCTCTTACATACGTTATAAAACTGCTTTACCCTTTTCTGCAATTTCACATGTATTATGACTTATGTATGACATTTATAACCTCACAAACTAACATCTATATCTAATCTCATACCCATGACTAAACGAATCACCTAATCCATAACAAGATTAAACAAACTTTCCCCATACGCACTTATCACAAGGACCAGTAACGCTTCCTACTTGCAACCAGAACTCAAACAACACTTTTTATCAATCTCCATTATTTATTTTTAAGACATACCGTACATCCTGAACCACTGTCACCTCGCATGTCTACCAAAATATTTCTCTAAGCTCTAGTATTCTTTTCTTGATCACAAAATATACTCTTACTTGTCTAAAGTCGCGATATTTTGATTATGCTTCGAATTATGTCTTTCACAGTCAAAATCCCAGGTTTACTTATGTTGTCTATGCCCCTGAAATTGTTCAATTCACATATATTACCTTGCCTTAAATCCAAAAGATCAATAACCTAAACTTATCCTTCCATCATTCAAATCTCAAACAACCAGGTCATACACCCAATCACTCCATTGGCACCGTGCTATTTCAATGCCCTCTTGGTGCCTTTCCATTCCGCAAAATCTCAACATCATATTATTACTATCCTCCTACACTCATTGTAAGACTTACACTGCACATCTGTCCTTCAGCGACACATGAATGTATTATTTCAAAAAAATATCTATCTATCCATCTATCTATCAATGTATATTTGTGTAATTATTTAGCTTTTTAGCTATTAAAAACAATATTTACTAGCAACAAGTAAATATTGGTTCTAGAATTATATCAATCCGCACACATGCATAAATGACATTCGTTTACTTAACAAAATATTTAGACATCCGACGACCTGAGGACGAATGAATGATTTAGTGAATTTAGTTCGTGTGGCTAATGGCCCTTAAGATATAAATGTACAAAAATCGGTCGATAAAGGAATATTATTGCCTTAATAGTGCATAAAACAAGTTAAAAAAGTTTCGCATAAGCTATTGCATTTTACAGATTTAAAAAAAAAATAATTATAGCCATCTAAATTACGACCCTTTACATTCTAAACCTATATAACGATACAGTAGAGAGTGAATTTAATATGGAAGAAGTGATAGAGCATATTAAAAAGCTTTCATATAATGAATGACATCTGAGCTAAAACGAGTAGTTGCCTCGTTTCAGTTTTATCTAAAGTGAGTTCATGCTTTTAGAATACAGTAATGAAAAGAGATTGCGAAATAAAATATATTTCAGATATTTTAGGGACGACATCTCTTCAGTAAGGAAAACATGGAATAAGTTCACTTCACTGATAGGAAATCACATGCCTTTAACTAATGTATATTATAACCCTACTTCCAAATTAGGAGGACTAAAATTTCTGGTCACAAAGATGGGGTTTTCAACTTTATTAGCCCTAGTTATAAATATCTTAACAAGAGCATGCTAGTAGGATCACAGAGATCAACTTTTTATCATACTATGTAGGAATTATTACAAACCTCTACTTTGTAACCCTCTTGGTCGGGACGTTAATAGTAACTATTCTATAGGAAGTTACCAAAAGTCTTTCTATGTTCTTTCTCAATTTCTATCGGACTGCAATAAAGACTGCATTTCTTTGAGAAGTATGTTTATCTGAAATAAAATCACCCTATATTTGATGTTTTTATGATTTTATTCTAAGAGTAGGTCACAACTTTTCATAAAGTAATACACACTTCTACCTGCAAATTCACTCTCTTATACAGTCTGCAATGAAAATGAGTATATTAGTGATGAAGGGAGAGATCTGTCCCAAAATAAATAACAAACCAATTGGTTCATATGAACAATGGTCACAGTGCTCATGATTATCTACTTTTATATATATAATTTGATTAATTGTATCAATGCAGCCTGTTAAGGATTTATTAATTAAAGAAATGAGGGGGGGGGGAGACTATAAACAAAACTAACGCGAACATGATTTGGTACCTTATTTTATACCATATCTGATATAAGAAAACACCAGGTCATAACAATGCATACTGTAGTTACTCACAAGATTAGACCAATTGCAAGATATTGATAAATTGAATTTTAAAAAATGTAACGAAGAAAGCATTGCGAATGCCTGTATTATAAATGAGAGAGAGAGAGAGAGAGAGAGAGAGAGAGAGAGAGAGAGAGAGAGAGAGAGAGAGAGAGCCCGTTGTCTTTAAAATGTTGATAAAAAGCGTTTTGAAAATATATACCAATAACACCGAATACACATTTTAAAAATACAATATAAAGAGAGAGAGAGAGAGAGAGAGAGAGAGAGAGAGAGAGAAAATAAAAGGAACCCCGTAATGGATAGAGAGAGAGAGGAAACAATCGCCAAGATAAATGACACCAGACATCTTCATGAAATCCTTTCATGCAAAGGTCGTTAATTGCCAAATCAAATTCATTAGATTAAAGCAATGAAGCTAAAGCTTAATTAAGCTGATTAATAGCGTCCCTTCCTGTATAGTGTATTCACGATGACCCCGTCCTTTCCCCCAACTCAGCGTAGCCAAACCATCGACTTGTGCTTATAACCTTTGAATAAATCCTGCCTATTGACCCAATTAACTCGCCTGCGTCGGCACACTCAGCCTCCCCCACCCCCCACCCCCAGCCCCGACATACCGGTAACGACCATTCTTCAAGGTTATCTAGAGGCTACTTCATTATTCATGGAGACTGGCTTCAACCAATCTTCCCTACTAGGAGGTTTCTCTCTATTTTTTTCCTTTTCGATTTTTGCTTTTCTTTCTCTCGAGAAGACCGTCATTGCGTAACTGTAAAGCGGTAAGCAAAGCACGTAAGTCAATGTCCTATGCAAGAGAGAAATATACGAGGGTAATTAACAATACAATACCTCGGGTTTTTTATTTTCGTAAAAAGATTCAATACAAGACATAATCCCTTATTTCTTTTTTTCTTATCCTTTACCATCAAAATTAATAGAGAATATGTTTATAAGTCCAAATAATAGTGGTAAAGCTGATTTTGACTTGGTATGTATGAGAGAGAGAGAGAGAGAGAGAGAGAGAGAGAGAGAGAGAGAGAGAGAGAGAGAGAGAGAGACAAGGGGGGGGGGGGGGAATTTGTCTCTTGCCTTTGTGTACAACCGATCCATGTCCGTAAACAGAGAATTAACTTAATCAACTAAACACTAGACAGAACAACAGGAGGATTAGTTGGATGATGGCAGCCTTCCTGAAGCGAGCAGATTATTCGCCGACTTCCATTACACGACTGTTATGTGCACAAGGTATCAAGGATAGAGAGAGAGGAGGAAGAGGCAAGGAGAGGTGTCAGGGAGGAAGAAAGGTAAGAAGACTTAGGATACAGAAATAAGGGGAGGCAAAAGAACAAGATAAATGGCGAAGGGAGGAGGTGAAATACGAGGAGAACAACGGAGAAGAAAGAAAAGGAAAACAAGACATAAAAGGGAGTGAAAACCAATGAAGATTAATAAAATGGGATGGAGGAGAAAATTGGCTTTTGGAGGTAAAAAAAAAAAAGGAAGAGAAAGAGAATAGGAAGAGGGGTAAAAGGAGGAAGGAGGAGGAGGAGGAGAAGGAGAGGCAGGTTGAGGACTGGGAGCATCAGCGCCTCGCAGACAGACAATAAAGCTGGATTGCTATTAGCAGCTGACACTCAGGGGTGTCTGGCATCCAATAAACGATAAATGCAAACGTTCACACAGACATCCATTTTCACATTTCATTTTAGGAGGTCCAACAGTGCATGGACAGATGAACTTTCGATAATCCGATTTATTACCTTATTAATCGGTTTAAATAATGCGGCCCTCTTTTTGTTGTATGGAAATATAAGCACATGGTGAATCACAATACTCATGCAAATATCACAGCAATTTAAAAAAAATCATACTCTTATACATATTTATGCATACTACACACACACACACACACACACACACACACACATATATATATATATATATATATATATATATATATATATATATATATATATATATATATATATACTACCAGGAGGTGAACCTCTAGAGAGGTAAATAGTCAGTCATATTCTTCCTTAAATTACCAAGATAAGGTGAGTGTAAGTACAGAAATCGTCCACAACACTAATTCTATTTTTATATCACGGCAACAGCACATGAAATTCCTCTACACATTTAGCACAATTCCCTTCTAATTTGCATAGACAACGAAGTCTATTGCCAATCTTCGTACCTACCTTGCATCAGCATTCCTTTCGTTACATATGTTACTTGAATCTTCTCCCATTCTTCCATCACCTCAAATACTGACTCTCAAATACTAATACAAATCTGTGTTCTTATTTCTTTACCCATCTATATTAATTAATTATTGGTTCCCCTTCCTAGTTTTAGCATGCCGTTTAAATATGCTCTTTCTCAAATTGGTTCGGAACCTTTAAAATTTTTATCAACGTGCAGTTTCACTCATACTTTTTTGTTTTTTTATTGCAACAATTTTGCATCAACATTTGATGTCAAGTGACTGACTTCTCGCATCTCTCCATTTATACAGATACCGATTATCCAGGGGTATGACAAATCCTTGTCTGAAATCCACTTTTACAGCAAAACCAGTCACACTCCAATTTACACATTGTAACACATGCTCCGCTTACGTAACGAATATTTTGAATCGTTTGAACATCTCTTCTCTTTCCTACACAATATTACCAACACCTCCATCTATACGTATACAAGAATTAGACAATTCAAAGCATGGCACCAAAATCCATTTTACATTGTTTAGAAAAATTGATCAAGTGGAAGGTCCTTGATAAACTATCACATTTGTAAACAAATACACTCACACATTTTTTATTATTATTATTATTATTATTATTATTATTATTATTATTATTATTATATATATATATGTATATATATATATATATATATATATATATATATATATATATATATATATATATATATATTGGGAGTAGATTGTATTCTGGTGAACAGCATCATTATTATAATCAGGAGATAAAAAAAGTAAGTCACTAACAGTGCTGGCAGGAATGTATGAGTTTCTATAAACAGGATGAGGGAAGAAAGTGTTAGTGCCTGTGCAGGTGGAGAGGGGGAGAAACAAGTGAGGGAGGTAACTATGGTACCAAAAAAAAAAAAAAAAAGTTGTGCCAATAAAGATAAAGACTAGTAAAACCATTTCCACTTCCCGACTTGTTTAGGAGGGAATGATAACGTACTTGAAACCCACATGACAAATTGAGAAACAATCTATGAGAGGCTCTGGGAGAAATAAAGGAAACACCATAAATATAACGGTGGTTAATCTAAGTGCTAGTAGGATTGTTTTGGGTAACAATTTAGTGTACAAACTGAGAGGCGGCATCGAGTAAGCTTGATCGATTTCTCTATTAGATCAAGGGCTTATAGGATCACTGTTAATTTTCAATGGAAATAAAAAGGAAAGTTATTAAGAAAGCAACCCCAATTGTTACAGTGAAAAAAAAAGATGGCTTGATCAGATTGTGAGTTGATTATAGGAATTTTAACCTTGTTATTAGTGATACTGCATATCCCTTGCCCTTGATCAAAAGTCACTCATAGAGGTAGGGGACAGCCAACACTACACCAGTACTAAATTGAAATCTGGCTACCATCAAATCCCAATTCAGGAAGGCAGTAGGAGTATGATAGCCTTTGTAGCAATTGATCGTGTGTTTCAATTTAATTTGCTTCCCTCCAGATTGAAAAATGCTCCTTGTCAATTTTCAAGTCATGATGTCTCCCTTCATTGGGCACATTGTTCTTGAATATCTTGATGACATAATAACTAGAAAAACGACAAAAGAACGTAAGCAATAATTCAAATGGTATTGAATACAGCATAAAATCAGTTTAATGACATATACATTTTTCCCGAACCGTTTAAAATTTCTGGGTAAATTAGTTATCCTAGAGGGTATCCAAACTTGTCCCAGTAAAGTACAAGTAATCCGAGAGTATCCAATGCCAAGCTCTCCCTATGAAGTGGCTAGGTATTTACGGCTTGCTGGGTATTGCCGTAACTTATCAAAAATTTTGAAGATATTGCAAACCCTTACTTTTGTTAAAGACGAAAAAAGAAATTTACTGTGGAATTGTGGAAGAGGGGCCTCTGGCCAAATTAAAGCTGCCTGAACTGGGGATGCATTACTTGTATATCCAAAATTTGATTATTCCTTCTTGGTGACAATGGACTCAATTGGCTTAGTTACTGGCAGCATAATTTTAGAGTATGACTTGCTTCCCTAACATTGAAATGAGCAAAAAAGAACTACATCATCTTTGATCAGGAGATGTTAGTAATTCTGTGGGTCCAGGAGATGGATCAATTCCTTTTGTTGGGTCATCAGAATCATTTTCAGACTGATCATCAGCAACAACAAGATCTGTTTTGCAGGGGGACCTATTCTTAAACAAGCCAGGTGGATTGAATAGCTGTTAGAATTTAATATAAGTGGCCAGCATTAAGCCCGTATTTATTTGTGCTGGTCTTGAATGTGATACGTGAAGAGATCAGAAATGAAGAGTTGTGGGAGTTTTAAAATATAAATGATTTGGTGATCACCGCTGAAAATAAAAAAAAAAAGACTTACAGAGAAGGGTTGTAAAGTGACAAGACTTTGGAAAGATGTGGCTAGAGGGTAAATATGAATAAAACTGAAACTCGTAAGTAGTATGGAAGGTAGGGACTGGATAGCCATACATGAAGGTAGAGGCTCAGTAACAAAACAGGTAAAACTATAATTAGATACTTGGGATCTAATATAAGTCAGGAGGGAGGGTGTGAGGATGAAATTGAGAATAGGATAAAAGCAACCTAGAGGAAATATAGATAGGTAACAGGAGTGGTATGTGATAAGAAAATGCCAATCAATCAAATAGGCAAGATCTATAGCACAGTAATAAGGCCAGTGTTAATGTATGGAGCGGAAACATTGGCTTTAAGATTTAAAAGGGAAGCAAAACTTGAGAAAACCGAGATGAGAATGCTGAGGTGGAAAATTATGAAATAAGAATGACAAGCATAGTAAAGATTACATAGGGGATAAAAGTGTCATGACAGATGGTGTGGGCATGTCTTGAGGATGAATGGTGGGGAGGAAGTGAGGAGAGTTTGGAAGGTACCTGTTAGGGGGAGAAGATCAAGAGGGAGGCAGAGAATTATAAGGCGAGATAAGGTGAAGGATGATATGAGAGAAGAGGTTTGGTGAAAAAGGATGCCTTTGATAGAATGCATTAGAGAAGGGGCATTATGCAACCAAACCCTTAATGTGGGGATAGCGGTGGGAAAGAAGATAAATCACATAGGAAGCAAAGATAACAAAATAGCTGATGCCCTTTCCATAGGTGCAGTAATAGGAGTATTAACTAGGTTACGAAAGAGAAAAGAGGAACAAACAACAAAAGATATTACACCAGTTAACCATGGGGTAGGGTTAAATATAAATCAGGGAAGTACAGGCCTCAGGCAGAGAGAGAGAGAGAGAGAGAGAGAGAGAGAGAGAGAGAGAGAGAGAGAGAGAGAGAGAGAGAGAGAGAGAGAGAGAGAGAGAGAGAAGACAAACACAAATGGGTGACAGAGGAGACAGACAGGGGTGTCCAGAACGAGTGCCCTAATGATGCTGGTGTGATTTGAATTATGTGGCTGAGACAAGAGGGAGGTCCAATCAGGATAACTGAAAAAGACGAATGGATGGAACAATTGTGAGCCAAAGTTAGAGTTTCAGACAGCAACCGTTCTGTTCTGAGAGCATGAAAAGAAAGGATGCCAGTATTTACGCATGGGTGGTCTTTCTATCCATATTGTACATTAAGTCCATATGCCGTGCACTTGGTGACTGATAGAACAGTTAAAGACATGAAAATATGGTAAAGCACCAAATCCATCAGAATTTCCAATTGAAATGACCAAGAGCTTGGCTACTGAGGGTGAAAGAATGGCTGATGGTTTTATTAAGGGCAATATGGGAAAAACATAATGCCTACAGACTGGGAGGAGAGTTTAATGGTATCTATATTAAAGAAGAAAGATGATATCATATAACGTGGTAACTACAGGGAAATTGAACTAACAGTACATGGTTTGAATGTCTTTGAGAGGGTTCTAGATGTGAGGTTGAGAGATTGTAAAGATTGGAAACGGGAGTATAGAATCATGAGGGGGAGAGGGAGTGGATGCCATATTCGCAATAAGACAACTAAAGGAAAAGAGGCTTGGGGGAAACTAGAAGCTATTCTGTGCTTTTGTAGATCAAGAGAAGGCTTATGATAGAATACCAAGAGAGGTGATGTTTTGGTGCTACAGGAAGAGGAGAGTCACAGAGAAGTTGGTTAGAATGGTTGAAATTACGTACAAAAGAACAAGGACAAAATTAATAACAGTTGTTGGGGAAACAGAAACCTTTAAAGTTATTGTTGAATTACACCAGGGATCAGCAGTAAGCCCATTTTTTATTTGTGGTGGTCATGGATGTGTTAAGTGAAGAAATCAGAAATGAAGAATTGTGGAAGTGGCTATATGCAGACAATTTGGCTATTATCACTAAAAAAAATAAGGAATGCTGTTGCTGTTTTAGATTGTCTGGCCCTTACGACCAGGTACGGGCTCTTGCACACTTGCAGCCCATATGTGTTGGCTGGTCTTTTAGGTTTATAGGTGATTTAGGTTACGGGATAATCTGCAACTTTTATTTGTAGGTGGTTTGGGATAGGATGTGGGTTAAGAATAACCAGAAACTTATTTGTAGGTGGTTTGGGATAGAAAAAATAAGGAAGACTTATGGAGAAGGGTTGTAGAGGGGCAAGAAACTTAGTAGAGGATTGGCTTGAGAGTAAATGTGGATAATACTGAAACTATGGTGAGCAGCAAGGAGAGTAGGGACAGGATACCTATACATAAAAGTAGAGGCGCGGTTATAAAACAGATAGAACAGTTTAGATACTTGGGATCTACCAAAAAGGAAAAGGGAGGATGTGAGGCCAAAATTGAAAATAAGATAAAAGCAGCCTTAGGGAAAAGGAGAGGGGATGTAGCAAGAGTGGTAAGATATACGAAAATGCCAATCAAGCTAAAGGTCAGGATCTATAGCACAGTAACAAGACCAGTGTTAATGTATGGCTCGGAAACGTGGGCTCTAAGACAAAAGGAGGAAACAAATCTTGAGAGAACAAATATGAGAAAGCTGAAGCGGATTACTAGAAGATCACTGATTGAAAGAATGGAAAATGAGGAAATAAGAAGAATGACAGGCGTTGTAGGTAGTAGGTTTGCCTGGGCACCTGCCACTTGTTGTGATACTTTCCGCTTGGTAAGGGTAGAAGAACCTCTTTAGCTATAGTAAGCAGCTCTTATAGAAGGACACTCCAAAATCAAACTAGTGTGCTCTAGTCTTAAGTAGTGCCATGTCCTCTGTACCATGGTCTTCCACTATCTTGGGGTAGAGTCCTCTTTCTTGTTTGGGGGTACACTCAGGCACACTTTTCTATCTCTTTCTCTTCCTTTTGTATTTTTAAAGTTTTTATAGTGTATATACGAAATATTTATTTTAATGTTATTGTTCTTAAACTTCTCTTGTAGTATATTTCTTTATTTACTTTCCTCACTGAGCTATTTTCCCAGTTAGGGCTATTGGACTTATAGCATCCTGCTTTTCCAACTAAAGTTGTATTATTACTATTATTATTATTATTATTATTATTATTATTATTATTACTTGCTAAGCTACAACCCTAGATGGAAAAGCAAGATGCTATAAGCCCAGGGGCCCTAACAGGGAAAATAGCCCAGTGAGGAAAGAAAACAAGGAAAAAAAATATTTTAAAAACTGTAACATTTAAATAAATATTTCCTATATAAACTATGAAAACTTTAAAAAAAAACAAGAGGAACAGTAATGAGATAGAATAGTGTGCTCGAGTGTACCCTCAAGCAAGAGAAGTCTAGCCCAAGACAGTGGAAGACCATGGAACAGAGGCTATAGCCCTACCCACATCTAGAGAACAATGGTTTGATTTTGGAGTGTCCTTCTCCTAGAAGAGCTGCTTACGATAGCTAAAGTCTCCTCTACCCTTACCAAGAGGAAAGTAGCCACTGGACAATTACAGTGCTGTAGTTAATCCCTTGGGTGAAGAAGAATTGTTTGGTAATCTCAGTGTTGTCAGGTGTATGAGGAGAGAGGAGAATCTTTAAAGAATAGGCCAGACTATTTGGTGTGTATGTAGGCAAAGGGAAAGTGAACCGTAACTTGAGAGAAGGATCCAATTTAGTGTTGTCTGGCCAGTCTAGCGGTAGTATCTCAACAGATGGCTTAGCAAGTAGCTTAGCAAGTAATAATAATAATAATAATAATAATAATAATAATAATAATAATTATCACGACTGAGATGGTGTGAGTACGTACTGAGGATAAATGGTGGGGAGGGGGTGAGAAGGGCTTGGCAGGAACCTGACATGGGAAGAAGATCGAGAGGGAGGCAGAGAACTTGATGACAAGATAATGTGAAGGAAGATATGGAGAGAAGAGGTAGGTGGAAGATGATTCCTTTGATAGACGGCACTGGAGATGCCACATCAAGCAACCGACTACTTAACATAGAGATGTGGGGGAAAGAGAAGAGAATGGTAAAAAGAGCATGCAAATTTTTTTTTTTTTAAGGTATATGAAAATCACCAGTCTTATATAAAGTTGTGTTATCCCTGTAAGTGCTTTGAGGAACAGCAAACTACAGCACTGGAAGCCAGAGAGTGGTCTGTGGTGCCTGTCAATTTCATAGAATACATGGATGTGGTAAAACCTTTTCAAATTGTCATAACTCAACACAAGTATGTATATGTATTCGTCGATTAATTCACCAAACACGCTCATACTTATTCTTGCCAATGTGCTGTGCTTTTTCATTGCTGGATTTGGCTATCTGAAAGTGGTAATAATTGACAATGACAAAGGCTTTAATAATTCAGTGATGAAAGTAGTCACAGACGTAATTAAAATATAAAAATTTCCAGTGGCTGCCTTTAGGCCTTCAGCCAAAGGATTGGTGGAATCCTATAGTAAGGGAGTGGTGTCATTGGTACCAGGTGCTTTCCACCGCTGAGTTGACCTTAAACCTTGCATATAATGTATCAATAAGGGTGATGCCATTTTATCCAGTGCATGGACAAGGTCCTGAATTACCATACATAATTACAATGACTCCTCAAAAAAATTGCCAAAATATTCAACAAAACAGTATCGTGTGAATCTTAGACTTTGCTAACCAGAGTAATGAGTACCACTGAAAGGTTTTTAGTAAGACATATTGAAAGACATTGAAGAGAAGATGATGGTTGGTTTCAGAGCAAAGCTATCAGTTTTTGTGGAAGACTGTGATTATTTAAAGAGATTACTGCCAGGAAAACAAATTAAAGCCACTGTATTTCGATCCATACCGGGTCAAGGAGGTGAATCCTGCCACAGTAGTCTTACAAAATATTTTTAGTGGTGTTAGCGTTATGTGACATAATCGTTTGTAAAGTTTTTGAAATAATTTTATGTGCCAGGGAAACACGAAAGCTGTTTTGCATCCACTTCCATACAAAAAAAAAAAATCTACTATAGAGATTGTACTGGTGTGTTTGTTCCTCTTTTTCCTTCCCAACATTCAAAAAATATGCATCTCCATACCCAGGCATATGTGGCCTTTAAGGTGTTAAGTGAATAGGAGACTTTTTTTGTTAATATATTATTTCTTGTTTTGATAGTTACAAATAACTTTGATGTTAGTGAGTGTTTGCTTATGGTGTGAATATGATATGAGAGTAAGCGTTGTGTTAATAAATGCTGATTTTCTAGAAAACCTCCATCTAAAACACTTGTGCAAATCTGATGTACAGTGAAGAGGACATCGGAAGTGTTGACAGAGAGGCACAAGACATGTACAAAGACATACTCTAGTGTGGATCCTGGTTGAGGGGACTAGAGTGGCTCCCAAAGAGGATTTCAGACTGGTAAAGGCAGTGTTAGTGGACCGTGTGCATATCATTACCTTGTCCTTGGATGTGGTGGCAGTGGATATGCAGGAAGGAAGACTAAATAATTGTATTAGCAGAAAAAAGCAGAAATAGCCATTGGACTCAACAAAAGCAAATAAAGATATTAACCATAAGTGGTGTCTTTTGACACACACACACACACATACATATATATATATATATATATACATACATATATATATATATATATATAATATATATAATATATATATATACACACACGCACGCACACACACACATAATGTATACATAATATGATAAACATACGTACATACATAATTATGTTTGTGACCTCTCGTATAGGTTATATATATATATATATATATCTATATCTATCTATATACCAAGGCACTTCCCCCAATTTTGGGGGGTAGCCGACACCAACAATGAAACAAAACAAAAAGGGGACCTCTACTCTCTATGTTCCTTCAGCCTAATCAGGGACTCAACCGAGTTCAGCTGGTACTGCTAGGGTGCCACAGCCCAACCTCCCATATTTCCACCACAGATGAAGCTTCATAATGCTGACTCCCCTACTGCTGCTACCCTCCGCGGTCATCTAAGGCCCCGGAGGAAGCAGCAGGGCCTACTGGAACTGCGTCACAATCGCTCGCCATTCATTCCTATTTCTAGCACGCTCTCTTGCCTCTCTCACATCTATCCTCCTATCACCCAAAGCTTTCTTCACACCATCCATCCACCCAAACTTGGCCTTCCTCTTGTACTTCTCCCATCAACTCTTGCATTCATCACCTTCTTTAGCAGACAACCATTTCCATTCTCTCAACATGGCCAAACCCACCTCAACACATTCATATCCACTCTAGCCGCTAACTCATTTCTTACACCCGTTCTCTCCCTCACCACTTCGTTCCTAACCCTATCTACTCGAGATACACCAGCCATACTCCTTAGACACTTCATCTCAAACACATTCAATTTCTGTCTCTCCATCACTTTCATTCCCCACAACTCCGATCCATACATCACAGTTGGTACAATCACTTTCTCATATAGAACTCTCTTTACATTCATGCCCAACCCTCTATTTTTTTACTACTCCCTTAACTGCCCCCAACACTTTGCAACCTTCATTCACTCTCTGACGTACATCTGCTTCCACTCCACCATTTGCTGCAACAATAGACCCCAAGTACTTAAACTGATCCACCTCCTCAAGTAACTCTCCATTCAACATGACATTCAACCTTGCACCACCTTCCCTTCTCGTACATCTCATAACCTTACTCTTACCCACATTAACTCTCAACTTCCTTCTCTCACACACCCTTCCAAATTCTGTCACTAGTCGGTCAAGCTTCTCTTCTGTGTCTGCTACCAGTACAGTATCATCCGCAAACAACAACTGATTTACCTCCCATTCATGGTCATTCTCGCCTACCAGTTTTAATCCTCGTCCAAGCACTCGAGCATTCACCTCTCTCACCACTCCATCAACATACAAGTTAAACAACCACGGCGACATCACACATCCCTGTCTCAGCCCCACTCTCACCGGAAACCAATCACTCACTTCATTTCCTATTCTAACACATGCTTTACTACCTTTGTATAAACTTTTCACTGCTTGCAACAACCTTCCACCAACTCCATATAACCTCATCACATCCCACATTGCTTCCCTATCAACTCTATCATATGCTTTCTCCAGATCCATAAACGCAACATACACCTCCTTACCTTTTGCTAAATATTTCTCGCATATCTGCCTAACTGTAAAAATCTGATTCATACAACCCCTACCTCTTCTAAAACCACCCTGTACTTCCAAGATTGCATTCTCTGTTTTATCCTTAATCCTATTAATCAGTACTCTACCATACACTTTTCCAACTACACTCAACAACTAATACCTCTTGAATTACAACACTCATGCACATCTCCCTTACCCTTATATAGTGGTACAATACATGCACAAACCCAATCTACTGGTACCATTGACAACACAAAACACATATTAAACAATCTCACCAACCATTCAAGTACAGTCACACCCCCTTCCTTCAACATCTCAGCTTTCACACCGTCCATACCAGATGCTTTTCCTACTCTCGTTTCATCTAGTGCTCTCCTCACTTCCTCTATTGTTATCTCTCTCTCATTCTCATCTCCCATCACTGGCACCTCAACACCTGGAACAGCAATTATATCTGCCTCCCTATTATCCTCAACATTCAGCAAACTTTCAAAATATTCCGCCCACCTTTTCCTTGCCTCCTCTCCTTTTAACAACCTTCCATTTCCATCTTTCACTGTCTCTTCAATTCTTGCGCCAGCCTTCCTTACTCTCTTCACTTCTCTCCAAAACTTCTTATTCTCTTCATATGACTGACCCAATCCCTGACCCCACCTCAGGTCAGCTGCCCTCTTTGCCTCACGTACCTTGCGCTTTACTTCCACCTTTTTCTCTCTATATTTTTCATACTTCTCTATACTATTACTCTGCAGCCATTCTTCAAAAGCCCTCTTTTTCTCTTCCACTTTCACCTTCACTCCTTCATTCCACCATTCACTGCCCTTCCTCATGCTGCCTCCAACAACCTTCTTGCCACATACATCACTTGCAATCCCAACAAAATTACTAACTTCCATTCCTCCTCTAAATTACCAGTTTCTCTTACTCTCACCTCATCATATGCCATTTTCAACCTTTCCTGATATTTACTTTTTACCCCCGGTTTTATTAGCTCTTCAATCCTCACTACCTCCCTTTTACATCCACCTACTCTATTCCCCCACTCTTTTGCTACAACTAATTTTCCTTCCACCAAAAAATGATCAGACATACCGTTAGCCATACCCCTAAACACGTGCACGTCTTTCAATCTTCCAAACATTCTTTTAGTTACCAACACATAATCCATTAATGCCCTTTCTACTACTCTTCCATTTGCCACTCTTACCCATGTATACTTATTTTTATCTTTCTTTTTAAAGAAGCTAGCACTTATTACCATCTCTTGTTCAACACACATGTCTACCAGTCTCTCACCACTCTCATTTTCACCTGGTACGCCATACTTACCAATGACACCTTCTACCTCTCCAGCGCCCACTCTAGCATTTAAGTCACCCATAACAACTACATAATTCCTTCTACCCAGTCCTTCTACACACCTAGTTAAATCATTCCAGAACTCATTCCGATCTTCTTCACTTTTCTCACTACCTGGCCCATACGCACTGACAAACGCCCAACATTCCCTACCCAACCTAACCCTTACCCACATTAACCTAGATGATATATATATATATATATATATATATATATATATATATATATATATATATATATATATATATATATGTATATATATATATATATATATATATATATATATATATATATACAAACATACATAATATACTGTATATTTGTACACTTATGTTAGAGTAGTAGAAGCAGTAGTAGTAGTAGGAGAGAGAGAGAGAGAGAGAGAGAGAGAGAGAGAGAGAGAGAGAGAGAGAGAGAGAGAGAGAGAGTAAAATAATCACGATATTAGATGATACTTATATTCAGGGATAATAGCCGTTTCCAAGGAATACATTTATTTTTTCCTTTTCAACCGAAGAAGGATAAAATTATCTTTAATGATTGTTTAAAAGTTGAGAGATTATTGCACCTTTTACTTTATTACCTTTTGTGCATATCAAAGTTTGGTGATCACAGCCTGTCAAAATTGCAAAACAATTAGCACATGATCATTCTAAAAATGGCTGAGACTTGATAAGTACTTTGAGCTTCTGGATGAATACCAGCTGTTCTCAAAACATTAATATCAATGATTTTCGGTCTGGAGCGCTCTATGCTCACTTTCATTATAGTAAGAACCGTCAACTGTCTTTTGCTCAGATATTTAATTGAACTCATTTTAGCATTATGTTGTCACAATCATTTGAAAAGTTTCTGAAATAATTCTGTATGACCCGAGAAACACGACAGGTGTTTTATATCCCTTTCCGGAAGGAGAGGGATTGTCCCATAATAAGGAACGTATTTTTGTCCGTACTAGTGAGTATGTATGTATGTGAATTCATCTCCATCTGTCTGATCATATTGCAGACGTTGGATGAGACCCCGGTTCAAAGGTTCAAAGCCCTATCCGGATCCTTATCCCACCGGGAGCACCGGACCATTTTTGACTGACGTTTTGAATATGCAAAATTGGCGTTGTAACGTTCAAAAGACCGTTTGAAGATGATGCGCTCAAAGATGGCTCGAGGTCAGGCCAGCAGCTCGGTGAAAAGAGAGGCACCTCTTCGTCCTATTTCCAACATTTTATAGTCGAGTATGGACATCCATTTCCCTTCCATTCCTTTCTTTTTATTTTACATTTGAGGAGTCACCTTTTAGTATGGTAAAGATTTCTAATCTTCCCCGTCGAGATCGGCACCATAATTGCAATTTCAATAAAAATAAAATTTATATTCATTATTCATTATCAAGTTTCTCCTTTGTGAAGTTTATTGTTTTCATTCGCATTATCAGCTTGGTCAATATTTTTTTCAGAAAATCCACACGACAAGAATTACAATGTAACTTGTAGCATCATTATCGTTTTATTATTTCCATTATTGCTGTATTGTTATAACAAAGATATTTCAAGTCAGGAGGCCACAAGAATTTTACTACCAAGTTGAGAGCCTATCAGTTTTGTAATTAAAAGTCTCAATGCCTTGAAGAAACTAAAAAATGGCGGACTACGTGAAATGTAAATTTTGAGGACCTACATTATTTGTAAACAATACAATCGTAAAAACGAAACATTTCGACCAAGCTAACCTCAACGCTAACATGATAAGAATACCAGAGGTTAATCTAAAAACTGAGAAATTAATAGAACTGTGCGTCACGGATAACCAGGTAGTAGATTGGCCAGGGCACCAGCCAGCCATTGATATACTACCGCTAAAGAGTCATTGGGCCCTTTGACTGGCCAGACAGTACTACATTGGATCCCTCTCTCTGGTTACGGCTCATTTTGTCTTTGCCTACATATACACCGAATAGTCTGGCCTATTCTTTCAACATTCTCCTCTGTCCTCATACACCTGACAACATTGTGATTAACAAACAATTCTTCTTCGTTCAACGGATTAACTACTGCAATGTAATCTTCAAGAGGCTACCTTCCTCTTGGTAAGGGTAGAAGCTGGCAAGCAACTCTTCTAGTAGAAGGAAACTCCAAAAACAAGTAATTTTTCTTTAGTCTTCGGTAGTGACATAGCCTCCGTACCATGGCCTTCCACTGTCTTGGATTAGAGTTCTCTTGCTAGAGGGTACGTACACTCGGGCACGCTGTTCTATCTTATTTCTCTTTTTGTTTTTTTAGTTTATGTATAAAAGATCTAATTTATTGTTGTTACTGTTCTTAAAATATTTTATTTTGATTGTTTATTACTTCTCTGTTTATTTGCTTGTTCCCTTTCCTCACTGGGCTATATTTCCTTGTTGGAGACCTTGCGCTTATAGCGTCTTGCTTTTCCAACTAGGGTTATAGCTTAACTTGTAATAATAATAATAATAATAATAATAATAATAATAATAATAATAATAATAAGAGATTTCATACCTCCGCTAATGAATATTGCCAACATTTAAATAAGTCTACGTACATCACCTCCCACTTTTCATATACTGGCTGTACAGTAGATGGTATAAACTGCAATGTTGATCCGTATCACTTCCGATGCATAACATAACATAAAATATATCCATTGTTAAAATTTGGAGAAAATCCAATGTGTCAATTTGCAAATTTCGTCGAAATCCGTTGAGTAGTTTTGACATAATCCTGTACACAGAGACACAGACAAAAAAATAAATAAATAGATAATAATAATAATAATAATAATAATAATAATAATAATAATAATAATAATAATTTCCAACAGGATTCTAATTTGAGATTTTCAAATTGAACCTGCATCAGGAGCAATAAACTTTAAACAAAATCATTTGACCAACTTAATTTGATATTTAATTATCAAATTTCCCATTAAATTAGAAGATAAAAAAACCCAAATTTCGGAATTACAAATGAGACAACTAGAAAATTTTCTGGTAAGCTGGAGCTTCCTAAATGTCCAGGTTCCTCGACATCCAGATCTTTGTATGGACAATCTCCGTAACTAGCCTTTATACAACTCATTTAAAATTCGACGTTAGAGTCTTGATTGCAAATTTACTTTTCAGAAATGGAATCGGTTTGTTTCTTCAATTGCTCAAAAAATGTCTCAATGAGAAAATATTCCAATATTTTGGTGATCAGTATATCCTTAGGAAATATTTCAATTTATTCATTCTGCCTTGTTTCGAGTATTATTCGTCAGTCTGGTCTTCAGCTACTGACTCCTCTTAATTTCTTGGATAAAAACTTCAGGTCTATTAAATTTCTTAATCCTGATCTGGATATTAATCTCCAGCACCGCTGTTCAGTTATTTATTTATGTATGTTACACAAGATTTTTCATAATTCAGATCATCCATTCCACTCAGATCTTCCTGCACTGTACTATCATGCACGTAGTGCCAGGTATCCAGTTAATGTAAACAGCCAAGCCTTCTACATCATATGGCACAATACTACTACACAGTATTCTAGAAGTCTCATTCCAGCTGTGACCAGATTGTGGAATAATCCTCCTAATCAGGCTGTTCAATAAGTGGAACTTTAGTTCAAACGTATTGTGAAAGCTTTTCTGTTAAGCAGGTTGACACGTCTTGTTTTAAAGATTATATAATGACTGATCTATTATCAGGTTATCACTGATCTTGCATAGTTTTATTCATGACTTATATATAGTTTATTTGCAACGCCCTTATTTCTTTTCCTTAATGGGCTACGTTCCCTATCAAAGCCCTTTGGCTAGTAGCATTCTGCTTTTCTAACCAGGTTTGTAATTTGAGTAGTAATAATAATGATAAAAATAATAATAATAATAATAATAATAATAATAATAATAATAATGATAATGATGATGATGATGATGGTGATGATGATGATGTTAGATTTTCTAACACTATAAAATTACTATTTCTCAGCCTTCGAGTCACATGATATTAAGTTTATTCTATTTTGTATGCAATTTTTCTAACCTTGGCCTACCATATCAAATTCAACAGAATATTCTGGTTGAAGATTCCCTAATCCTTGTCTTCTTCTTCTTCTTCTCTCCGCCTTATTAATCCTACTCAGGACCCAGTGGGTCCTTATCCCACTGAAGTGCCAGGTCGGCAACTCAAGTCTTTTCGGCTATTTCTATTTCTTGTATCTTCTCCCCTCAGTGCCACCTCACCCATATCGCTCCTCACCACATCCATCCATCTGATCCCGTGTCACGCGGCACTCCTCTCCATCACAGTACGGGCCTGATAACTGTCTTATAAATCTAGATTTTGAACCTTAATGGCATTTTCTTGTCTAGATCAACTACAGTTACTTCCCTCTATTTACGCCATGCTTTTCTTTCACTGTCTGCGTCACTGCTTCTCAGTACCTCCTTCGTCTGTTATAATTGATCACAAGTTGTTAAACTCATTGTTCGGTTATAGCACCGTACCATCTTCCACACGAGTGTTCTTTTCTAAATGACCCTCTCTACTACTATTCATTAGCTTTTGCTCTCATCTATTCTTTGACTGAAACTCTTCCTGCAATTCGTCCCTAGTCCTAGTAGCCAAACACAGAATCTTGAAATAAAAATAGGCCGTAGAATTTTTATTTTACACACACACAAACACACACACACACACACATATATATATATATATATATATATATATATATATATATATATATATATATACAGAATATGTGTAATGTATGTTACATTAAAATTTATTATAATTAGTAAATTTGTATATTTTCTAATAGTCTAGTAACTACAGTATGTGTATTGATCTAATCATCATCATCATCATCATCATTATTATTATTATCATTATTATTATTATTATTATTATTATTATTATTATTAGCTACGTTGGAAAAGCAGGATGCTATAAGGCCTAGGGCTCCAACAGGGAAAAAATAGCCATGTGAAGAAAGGAAGTAAATATATTACAAGAGAAGTAATCAACAACTGAAATCAAATATTCTAAAAACTGTGACATCAAAACAGATATTTCATATGTAAACTATCAAAAAGACTTATGTCAGCCCGTTCAACATAAAAAAAAACTTTGCTGCAAGTTTGAACTTTTGAAGTTCTACCGATTCAATTACCAAATTATCAAGATCATTCCACAACTTGGTCACGGCTGGAATAAAACTTCTAGAATACTATGTAATATTGAGCCTTATGCTGGAGAAGGCCTGACTATTAGAATTAACTATATGCCTAGTATTACAAACAGGTTAGAACTGTCCGCAAAGATCTAAATGTAAAGGATGGCCATAATTATGAAAAATCTTATGCAACATGCATAACGAACTAATTGAACGACGGTGCCAGAGTTTAATATCTAGACCTGGATTAAGAAATTTGATATAACGTAAGCTCCTGTCCAACAAATTAAGATGAGAATCAGCCGCTAAAGACCAGACAGTAGCACAATACTTGAAACAAGGTAGAGAGAAAGAATTAAAGAGTTAAAGAAATATCTATGCCGAGATTCCGATGTTGAGGAGCCACTGTCCTTGACCTACTTACAATAATACTTGGAGCATTTTGAGGATTCAACTTCATATCCCATAACTTGCACCATAAACTAATTCCAGCTAATTCTCTATTAAGGGATTCAACTACCACAGATCTAGCGTCATTTGCATATGCAGCAAGCTTGTTCTCTAGGCCAAACCACAAATCATGTGTATATATTATTATTATTATCATTATTATTATTATTATTACTGGCTAAGCTACAACCCTAGTTGGAAAAGCAGGATGCTGTAAGCCCAAAGGCCCCATCAGGGAAAATAGCCCAGTGAGGAAAGGAAACACGGAAAAATAAAATATTCTAAGAACAGTAACAACATTAAAATAAATATTTCCTATATAAACTGTAAAACCTTTAACAAAGCAATAAGAAGAGAAATTAGATATAATAGTGTGCCCGAGTGTACCCTCACGCAACACTAAGTATGAAATGTAATGGGCCAAGAACACTACCCTAGGGAACACCCCATATCACATTCCTATACTCACTACGATGCCCTTCAACAACAACACTTTGTGATCTATTATTTAAAAATTCAATAATAATGCTAAGAAAAAACCCACCCACTCTCAACTGATTGAGTTCCAAAACAAGGGCCTCATGATTAACACAGTCAAAGGCAGCACTAAAATCAAGGCCAATCATACGAACTTCCTGACCCCAATCGAGGGATTTCTGTACAACACTGGAGATTGTAAGAAGGGCATCACATGCTCCAAGGCCAAATTGCAAAATAATGAAAAAATTATTACCTTCAGCAAACCTATTTAGACGCTTTGCCAAAAGACGTTCAAAAACTTTTTATAACATGGGAATTATGGAAATTGGGTGGTAATTAGCTGGACCTGAACTACCACAAACACATTTACATAATAGAGTGACATTACAAATTCTTCAACAAGTGCTAAAAGAACCTCTTCTTGCTAACTTGCAGAAAATAATATATAGCTTTAGAACTAAGAAATCTGAGGTCTTTATAAAAAACAAAAGGAAAAATACCATTTGAGTCTACACCTCTATAAACATCAAAGTCCGTCAAGAGAGCTTTAATATCCCGATATCGAAAAGCTAAACTAGTTAGTTTAGCTTCAGGAAAACAGAAATGAGGAAGATCAAGTTTTTCCTTAATCTGCTTACTGTCAAGCACATAAGCCAAAAGGGTTGCCTTTTCCTTTGGACAGTGCGTGACAGAGCCATCTGGTTTAAGTAAAGGAGTAAATGTTGCATCTACACCAAATAGTGCAGTTTTAAGTGTAGCCCACCACTTATGTTCCTGGGTTGTACTAGAAAGAGTTTCTTCTAAGGCTAAATTGTATTCCTTTTTGGTTGAAGCATAAATTCTCTGAGTAAAAGCCCTAAAGCTGAATGTAGTTAGACCGAATAAATTCTTGCTTACTATAATTGCCAGTAATTGTACATATTCCCTAGATTCTTTATTAATTTTTAAACATAAATGTCGAGATATTTCTGTCAATTTAAGTCTATTAACTTAGTGTAGTTTTTGTCAATTATTTTTTTCATGTCACTGTTAATATTACAAGTAACTACAAACATTAAACAATATTATTACAATACCTCTAACTTTGATAGTTTACTTTCTTTGAATTGTTGATTACAAAACAGCCTAGCAATTAACTATAAACAACAAACAATACTGTTATTACAAAACTTCGAACTTTTAAATTTCTCCTCTCCCTAAATTACTGATTTTGCGACTTACTTAGAGGCTATCATGTTGTTTAAAAATTTCCAACATGAATAAAATTCAATTTTAGGCAGAATTCCAGGAGAAGTAAACAAGTAAACAAACGAGCAATTATTGCTTATAAAGAATATGATGAGACCACCAGAAGTCTAACTGAAGCTAGTGTTACATCTACGAAAACACCTCGTCAGTATTACCTCCTTAAAGGTAGGATGTGCTGGAGTGTGGTGATTTAGAAAAGCTTATCAAGAAAAGGAGTAATGGCGAAGAAGATCCGTGTTGTTTCATTTCTATTGAAGATACCTATGAAGTGATCAATTATTATAATTAAAAGGGAAGAGATTAACCAGACCAATGACCCAACCTGGCCCGATTGATTTGGGGAGGAAAATTACTCATATTAAAGGTAATAAATAAAATAATATAAAATAACTACATAGATAATATAGATGATAAAAAAAAATTATCCAAAAATGTGATAAATCTAAATCTAAACGTTGCTTATAAAACATGTTTCACTAAAATGTTAAAATCTGAAAAACGGAGATATTCTCGAAGTCTGATAAAATGTCTAAAAATCTTTTCTAGCCAAAACATAAATATCTCTTTAAAAAAATTACAATCACTAAAATGTTATTTAGTCAAAATACTGTAACATCAAACGTACTCATAATAGCACGGGTCATAGAGGCAAAGACAAAATGTTGAAGGAGTTGAACTACAAATATGCAAATGTTACTGTGGAAGCTATGAATTTGTTCAAGTCTTTCTGTATAGAGTGCCAGAAAGAGAAAGAGACTACCAAAGGTATCGTTGTCAAGTCTATTCTTTCTAAGGACTTTAGATCGCGTGCATAGATAAGTCCATGAGTCAGAGACAAAATAAGTGGCAAATGAACCACTAGGATCATCTAAGTTGCTTTCCAATTGTTGAACATCATCTCTACATTCGGTGTACCTTTGATTCTTCAGTCAAATAACGGATCACAGTTCACAAGACAGGTCATCAGTGAGCACTAGGATTTGTGGCCTGATCTTGTGATAGCGCATGACATGCCAAGACATCCACAAAGTCAAGTTCAATTGAAAGATCCCACTGCGATATCAAAGGTATGCCGATTGCCTGGATGGCTGACAATAACACCTCTAACTGTACCATTGGTTTGATACTTTGGTTAGTCACACTACATCCAATCTTCCTAGCAAGATCCTTCCCAAGTTACAACCAGAAAACGATCTATTCCACATTATGGATCAACAAAAGCAGATCAACGGCATCCAATCAGACCAGCCATCACTAGAAATTGCAGATCATAGAGAAAACATCCAGTACCAAAGGAAGAGCTGCTGATTCATTACTAGCAGTGGAAAAAGTGGTAAAAAGGAATAAGATAATGTTGTCTGAGGCCCAGGTCGAGAACAATGTAATTCTATCACTTCTATCAGTATATCAAGGGAGGACTGATGCCTGGAATATAATTAGTGTTGCTACTGTCATTTCGAAAAGTGTGATGCATTCAGTAGCTGTAACAGCAGGATTGTTAAGCACAAAATATACCGGAAATGAGTTTGGTTATGTGCTACAAATCTTTATGCTGTGAATATAAATACTGAAAATTATCTGTCATTACGCACTGCTGTACAATTTGAGTCCAATTGTGGTGGTCAGGTTTTAGAAGCTGTAATTGTGTAGGAAGTAAAAGATGTGCGACAAATAGATGTCAATGTTATAAAATCAAGATCTTAAGTAATTCTAAATGACATGCAACCCTACATTGTAAAAGTAAAAATTAATACCTACTTCATCGTCTTCTATTATCTATTGAGTTTTGACATGTTCGTGATTAGTCATGATTCGTCATGTTTGATTTCTTTTTAAAGTCATTTCTTTTACATAAAAATATCAAAACACTTTAACTTTTTTATCCCAACAACATTTTAGTAAATGTCTAAAAATCCGTAAAATGTATATTCCCTAAAAATCTGCAGACGTATTCAGTAATTACAAAAATCTACTATAATTGTGTGTGTGTGTTTATATATATATATATATATATATACATACATACATATATGTGATTGGATAGATTTATTATTGAATATATGTGTATGAATATATAAACTATCTATCTATTTATACATACAAACACACACTCACATATATATATATATATATATAGGGATATATAAATACATTTCATATAATCATATACATATATATCAATGTATATTTATGTATATATATATATATATATACATATGTATACATATATATATATATATATATATAAATACATTTCATATAATCATATACATATATATCAATGTATATTTATGTATATATATACATATATATATATATATATACATATATATATGTATACATACATACATATATATATATATATATACACATATACATATATATATATATATATAGATTTTTCGCTTCGCTCAAAATCCGTTTTATATATATATATATATATATATAACGGATTTTGAGCGAAGCGAAAAATCTATTTTTGGGTGAGATGGCCATGTCATCCTGATGGAAGGTTCCTTCAGTAGCTTCCTTAGGGTATGTATGACTACAGTAGATGTTCCCAGAGAATTAAACTAAAGGTTTCACAGAATTCTAACTTCTGGTGCGAGTACCCTAAAGGTTTCCCTCTAGGATATCGTATATCAACAGGGGACGCATGCATTAACACGCCACATGGCTATCTGCACCCCACATAGCGTTTACGCTTCGAGGGGGAAAGGTGGCTAGATAACTGAGGAGCCACTCCAAAGTTACCCTCCTTCGTTACTGTTACGATACTCGCAACATAAACAAACGGCAGCCATAGCTGTCCGCCATACTGTGTGACGTCACGTCCGTCCTCATTCGAAGTCCAGCTTTCTACCGGCCTCCGCGATACAGTATAGCAGGGAGGGACCTGGCAGGCTGAACTGGAACAGTCGGGCGGGTCCATCAGGACGACATGGCCATCTCCCCCAAAAATAGATTTTTCGCTTCCCTCAAAATCCGTTTTTTGGGCTCAAGCCATGTCGTCCTGATGGAAGTGTACCAGAGAATTAATGTATCGTGGATTTTTCCCCATTTCAAGTGCTTTCTACTTCGACTAATATTCCTGCGGTCTGGTGACCGAAGAGACCATGACATCTCCGTTAAATGTCACTACCAGTGGCATTACAATGACCTGGCTTCCAGCCCCCCTGGCAGGGAAGTCCTAATTGGACAAGAGGAACATCTCGAAGTAACCTGACGAAGATAGACTCCCCTGGGTGAAGAGATCGTGCCGGTCTCTAAGACAGATCGGGGGTTAAATATTTGTGTAGGAACAAATTTATACCATTAGGTGAGTGTATATTAGGCAGTAGGTATATTAATTATAAATAACCATAGAAATAGGAGTAAATAAAACAATAACAGCAATTTATTTTCATATGAAAGATAGGAGCGAAATAAGACGCATATGGTAAATAAGATAATTATTTTATTTAAAAATTGCATGTAATTATCGAAAATTATTTACAATAATATCGGATAATAGACATAGATTTTCAGTAAGACGGTGAAGTGGAATCTGAAAGGGAAATATTTTGCCTTTAAGCACAAGTTCCAGGGGGAACGCCAGTCTTTAAAATCGTTATACACTTTATGTCCGAGAACATGTGGCACACGTGTAAGAATCTATGTCACTTCACCTTGATGAAGAACAGTCTATTAGTGATGCTAAGTGTCCTTTGAAATCACTATGTATCGCACTAGGGTCAACACAGGCACCCGAAAAAACTCACTGTTCTACGCAGCACTAAGCAGCCGGTTTCATCACACTACCTGCTGCTACCACGAATCGTTTTATTTCGTGCACCTGCTTCACATAGTGTTTGAAGAATACTCTAGGTGACCTCCAGCCTGTGAAGGATCGGAGGCTTTCAAAATCCATTCCTTGGAAAAAGATCAGGGGAGAGGCGACTTTCCTAGGATCATGACCGGCGGTGTACTGTCAGGATCCGCTCTGCGAATAAAGTAGGTGATTTTCGCTCTTAATTGTTTTAGTGACAGGTCACTACCCGAGGTTTCTCCTTTAAAGAGTTGTCCTCCGCCAAAGTCTGAAGTTCTTTGAAGATAGACCTTAAGGCTCTCCACTGGGCATAGAGAGACATCTTCCTTCAGGGGGCAGAATCTTCAAGGGCCACATCTTTTGGTGGGAAGTTCATTTTTAGCGAGAAACGTGGGGTCGGGGAAGAGGGTAAGTTTCCCCGTGTCGGCGAACTGTATCTGGCCCTCTTCTCTTGATAATGCCATTATTTCACTGACTCGGGCTCCCGAGGCGAGAGCAAAAAGGAAGATCACTTTTTGAGTCAAGTCCTTCAGAGGGCAAGATTCGTTGTCCACGTTAGAGGCAAAATGGAGCACCTTATCCTGGGACCAGGTGATGGGTCTCAGTGGGGGTGCTGGACGGAGTCTAGCGCACGCCTTCGGGAGTTTATTGAAGATTTCGCTGGATAAATCTATTTGGAAGGCGTACAGAAGTGGTCTAGTCAAGGCCGATTTGCAGGTGGAAATTGTATTGGCTGCTAAGCCTTGTCCATGAAGGTAAATAAAGGACATGCAAAAATCTATAGAGATTTCCATAGGGTTTTTCGCCTTGACGAAGGATACCCACTTCTTCCAGGATGATTCATATTGCCCCCAGGTAGACTTTGTTTTGTATTCCTCTAGGAAATCTAGACTTTTCTTCGAGATCCCAAACCTTTTCTTCACAGCTAGGGAGAGGAAATCATGAGATGAAGGTCTTTGACTTTCTTTGATGAAGCGAAGACAGTCGACTTCTGCACCTGTTGGGAGAGAACTGGGCCCGGCAGGGCGATCAGCTTGGGCTGTAGCTCCAGGACTAGGGGAAACCAGTTGCTCCGAGGCCACTTGGGAGCCACTAGAGTTGCTGTCCCTTTGAAGGTTCTCAGTTTGGAGAGGACTTTCAGCAGAAGGTTGGGTGGAGGGAACAGGTAAATCTTGGACCATCTGTTCCAGTTCAGGGACACGGCGTCCACTGCTTCCGCTTTGGGGTCCTTGTAAGGGCCACATATCGAGAAGTTGCTTGTTGCCGCTCGTCGCGAAGAGGTTGATTTGCAGTTCCGGGACTTGACAAGAGTGTAGGAGAATGATCTTGCGTCTAGGGACCATTCCGACTCTATGGGGCTTGTCCTTGATAGAGCGTCCACGTCACGTTGCGGAATCCTTGTAGGTGAACTGCAGATAAGTGCCATTTCTTCCTGTCCGCCAGGCGGAAGATGGGTAATAGCACCTGGTTTATGTGGGGCGATCTCGACCCCTGACGGTTGAGACATATGACTACTACCGAGCTGTCCAGAGTTAGATGGATGTGTATCGAGGGACGTGGGGATAATTTCTTCAGGGTGAGAAGAACCGCCATGGCCTCCAAGATGTTGATGTGAAACGTCTTGAATAGGGGAGACAATGTTCCTTGAACTTGCCGTTGATGGGAGTGACCCCCCCCCAACCCTCTAGAGAGGCGTCCGTGTGGATGTTGATCGATGGAGGCGGAGGTTGGAGAGGGATGGATCTTTTCAAGTTCCTTGCTTCTGACCACGGTCTTAGAAGGGCACAAAGCCTGTTAGGTAGGGGTCTCTTGAGATCTCTTCGAGCGATGGATGCGTTTCGTTTCCAGACTCCTGAGGCATCCTTTAGCTCTGCTCGTAGCACTGGGTTTGTCACCGAGGCGAACTGTAGGGAGCCGAGTACTTGCTCCTGCTGTCGTCTTGAGATCCGTTTGGATTTGAGAAGTCTTCTGACAGACCCGGCTATTTCTTTCCTTTTCTTCAGTGGGATGGAAAGGCGGTGTGACTGAAGATTCCAATGGATTCCTAACCATTGGAACTTCTGAGCTGGAGCGAGGCGAGACTTCTTGGTGTTTATCTTGAAACCCAGATGTTCCAGGAACTGGGTAACTTTGCTGCAAGCTCTCAAACATTCTTCTGGCGATATCGACCAGACCAGTCAGTCGTCGAGGTAGGCCATCACTTGGACGCCCTGTAGGCGTAGCTGGGGGACGATTGTGTCTGCTAGCTTGGTAAAGATTCTCGGAGCCACGTTGAGCCCGAAGGGCATGGCTCTGAATGCGTAGCTTCTTCTTTGGAGCCAGAATCCTAGGTAGGAGGAACCGTGGTGGTTCATTGGGATGTGCCAGTAGGCGTCCGCCAGGTCTATTGAGACCGTGTAGGCCTTGAGAGGAAGTAGGGCTCTTATTTGTTGAAGGGTCAGCATCTTGAATTTGTTGTTCGCAATGAACTTGTTGAGGGGGGACAAGTCGAGAATGACTCTGAGTTTGTCTGAGTCCTTCTTGGGAACACAAAATAGTCTTCCTTGGAACCTGGTGGACTTTACCCTCTTGATCACCTTCTTGTTCAAGATTTCTAGGACATATTCTTCCAAGATGGGGGTTGAAGGCTGGAAGAATTGGTTGAAGGTTGGTAGTGGTTGCGTCCAGCTCCAACCTAGTCCCTTTTTGATGATGCTGTGTGCCCAAGGATCGAAGGTCCAACAATCCTGAAAGTGGCGGAGTCTTCCTCCCCCCGGAAGCACTTCATTGCTTCTGGTTTCCAGAGGGTTTGCCACCTCGGCCGCTAGCTCCCCTTCCTCCTCTGCCCCTGGAGGGGCGACGAGAGGAGTTTCTGCCCGAGCCTCTACCTCTGGGACGAAAGGTAGTGGAAGGCCGTTCATAGGCAGGGGTGAAGACCGGTGATTGGGACACCACTGGCTGGGGGACCAACTGAAAGGTCTGTTGTGATTGTGCAACCTCTTGGGGAGTAGCGGGAGCCGGAAACTGGCATTTGTGTTGATGCTGCTGGGGTCGTGGTTTGGAGGATTTCCTCTTAGGCTGAGGGCCTTCTTCCTGAGAGGATTTCCTTTTGCGGGACATGCCCCACTTGTTGAGAAGGTTCCGGTTCTCAGAGGCGGTTTTGTCCACGATCTCTATCACCAGAGCTGTTGGGAAGAGATGCTTGCCCCAGATGTTGGAGGAGATTAGCATCCGGGGTTCGTGATTCACTGCCGCGTTGGCAAACACGAATTCTCTGCAGGATCTCCGGGCCTTGATGAAGCTATACAAGTCCTTCATCACGGTCACTAGGTGGGTCTTCGCAAGAACCATATACAAATCTGGGACCCTAATGTCCCCGGCCATGATCTCAAGCTGAATTTGATGAGACAGGGAGGCGGCTAGTCTCTCCTTGGTCTCCTGCTCCCGACGAAGAAGGTGGTCATTCAGCTTTGGAAGATCCTCATTGAACTGACGGCCAGCCGCGTCAGGTTCCAGTTTCCCGACCGTGAAAGTGAACTGGATATCTTTCCAGAATCTGTCGTGGGGGGGAAGGGCGCGGGAGAGAGGCCTACACTCCTCCAGGGTAGGGCAGGGCTTTCCTTCCTCCACCGCCTTCATGACCGCATGGAAGGCCTTTTCAACAAAGGGAAAGGTCGCAGTAGAGGGAGCAAGAAAGGACGGGTGCTTCTTGCTCAGTGCTGGCATTTTAGAGTTGGTAAAACCACGACTCTTAAGACACTCTGCCAGCATGGCTTGGGCTTTCGAGTGATCGAACACGATCACTTCTTTGGGTTCGGTCTCTTCCTTGGAGGCCGGTTCGGACCTGAGCCGGACGTAACAGTCCGGGTAAGCCTCAAGGCTGGGGAAGAATTCCACTTCTTCCAAGAGGATGGACCAAAGCCGATCATTAATGAAGATTTTACCAGTTGTAATTGGCATATGCTCGGCGTACCTCCAAGGGTTAGACTCCGAGCAGGTGGGAAGATCCTTAACCGAGATCTTCTTCGGTAGTTTCATACCTAAAAGATGAACTTTGAGCTCCTCTTGGTTCTTACGGAGCTTCTCGTCCATCAGTGCCACCAATACCCGGATGGCATCTTGGGTGGCGGGCAGCAGGGGTTCCGAGGCGGGGGAGGTAGAGGGGACTGGCTCCTCGACCACAACAGGGGTTACTGGAGGTGTTTGGGCAACCTCGCCCTCCGAATCAGGAACTCCACCTGATCTTCTTCTTCCTCCAGATCCTCACCCATGAGGGTCCTCTCGGTGTTGTCGGAGACTTCCGACATCTTCTCTACCTCGTCAAGATGACACTTTCGGAGTGTAGCCGAAATGTCGAGTTCAACTACTAGTTGAACACAGGGAATCTGATCCTGGGGAATCACAGAGTCCGAAAGAGCTTTAGGGAAAAGCAAGGCCCTCATCTTCTCATTGGGGAGATAAGGCCCGGTGGCGTTCTTCTGGAAACCGCGCACCCACTTGCGCAGTTTCTCTCGAGCGTTGTCCCTGACCTCCGCGGACGGAGGGTTGTCGAACGCCTCATCAAGAAGGCCTTTGCAGGTTGAGCAGGACTGCGGATCCCAATACTTGAGATTGCCCTTTTTTGCTGCACAGGGGGCGTGGGTCCGGCACGCCTTATGCCCGTAGAAGTCCGGGCGGCGAACTCCGCAGAAGGAGCTCTCACACTTCACGTTCTCCTGCTGTAAAAGAAAGAGATCATGAGTACATGGAAGACATAGTTATGGCTTACATTACTCTTAAGATTAAGATTCACTAATCTGTAGAATTGGTTTTATATGAGCTCAGGATAGGTGAGCTAGAAAGGAAGTAGGAAGACACATACTTGTGAGTCCCGTCCAGCCGGTTACCGTGACCTTTTCTGCAGTCAATTCCTTAGAACCTGAGGTTCTAAAGGAGAGAATAGTATCCTTATGGATGAGCCAAACTAAGGCTTCCTTATAAAGGAATTGTGTACAGAGTGGAGAGGATCTGAAATCGTTCAGAACCTAGGGAGAAGAAGGGGGAAAATAGGATAAACCCCCTTTAATTTGGGTAGGTCCCGGCAAGAGACTGCACTGAGAGCAGAGAGTATGCTGGAAATATTGTACTGTACAACCATATACCCCAGCCACTGTTTTTAAGGTATGAAATACCAAAGAAAGAGTGGTCAGGCTATCCAGCTGTATTAGATCGACTGCCGGCACGGGGCGGGGGAGGGGTGCTGTCCATGGAAGCCGCAGGGGCGGCACCGGCAGTCCGGAGGCAAGCCGGAGGCCGGTCCAGCGGGGTGAATCCATCAAAGGCTACATACTGAGCAGCAGAGAGGTAGGAGACACCTAGGAAGGCGATCGTCGGCAAGGGGCGGCGGCCCCCGGCAGCCGACAGGCGGCCGCCTTAGGTAATCCTCAGATAGGAACATCCTATGAAGTATGAAGGTCCCATGAGGTGTCGGCGGCTAGCGCTGGCAGGCAGAGGCGGCAGTGGATCGGCACCATGATAGAAGTGAGAAAGATAAGGAGGGAGTAGGGAAGGGTAATGTCCGATACACGACCGGCTTCCCTCCGGAAGGAGTGCTCTCATGATAGGAGGGGATACGCCTATCATCCGGCGGCAGGCAGCCGGCAGGATGCCTGTGGTAATCCAAGGGAGGATCAGAGGACACTCAAAAAGAGAGGGGGATCTTCCGCCGGCACTACCCCATAGTTCGACTATGAGGGGGAAGTGTAGCAGAGCGGCCAGCCAAGCAGAAGAGCACAGCCTAACCTATAACTCTCCCCAGGGGAGGAGTTGTAGGACAGCGGACAGGGGTGTGAAGGCAAGCCAACACAAAGGGATAGAGTTGGGAGGGGGGTAGGGGTCTGAGGGAGCAGAAGGGGTCACAATCCTAAAGCTCCCAAGGGGTGGGGGGAATCTGTTAGGTGCTAGGCTACCCAGGCAGGAGAGAAACGCTCTCCAACCCTAGGGGAGGTTAGCTCAGAATAGGCACAGCACTGGTGTACTGTCCTAAACTATAATAAAACAGAATCCCCCAAAGCCTAACCTAAACCAGGAGAGTCTTCTCCTAGATTAAGGAGGGCTGGGAAGACATATCGCTAGGCTACAGGGAGGAAGGGACATGTCCCAACCAAGTGCAGTCTAGGAAGAAGGGCAGAGTCCTTCCACCTTCAGTCTCAGTCGATACCCTAAGGGAAATGCGTTCCCTAGGGGTGGACTGGGAAGAACGATAGGTACTCTGGGGTTCTGTCCGAGATCCCCCCATATACTATGGTAGGGAAGAGGGAAGAACGATCTAGCCTAACCTACCCGAAAATTATTCCGGGTAAGGGGGCAAAGATATAGCAAAGCTACCCAGAGGGAGGTTACCCAAAGGTAACAGGGGGATAAGGAGGCATACAAGGGCCCTAACGTTGGGTTAGGGGAGCGTGAAATGGATAGACCAGGCACGGTCCCTTGTATGGTCCCTTGAAGGCGAAAGAACATGTGCAACACTGAATCTTGTATATGTTTAAAATTGCCTATATCTTCATTAACATTAACACTAAGAACACTTATTATATCAGGCAGAAGTAAACATGAACATTAGGCTGCAGCCTAGGCTAGGCTGGAAGTCTAGTATGGGGTCGGCTAACTAAGAACGCCGAAGAATACCATCGGCATAATATAACTAATTCCTAGCAATGAAGACTAAATAACTAATGATATTTAATTAGTTATAAGGCCAGGAAGGCTGTTCTGGCTAACTAAATAAAGCATGCAAGACGAATAGCGGCGTCATAAAATGGCGCCTCCAGGCAAGGCACAGCTCTGCCACAAAACACAAGATTTAAGCGTAAAAAATCGATACTTTACAGCCAGAGCTTATTTAAACAATACAAGAACCTGGTACTCAACTTTCCAGAAGAAGGCGAGGCCGAAGGTTGAGACATGGCGAAGGATGCAAAAGATAATTAGCGATCACTGGGAAAAACCAACTGATGTAGAAAGCTACAGGAGTAGGAATGAGGACAGACGGGACGTCACACAGTATGGCGGACAGCTATGGCCGCTGTTTGTTTACGTTGCGAGTACCGTAGCAGTAACGAAGGAGGGTAACTTTGGAGCGGCTCCTCAGTTATCTCGGCACCTTTCCCCCTCGAAGCGTAAACGCTATGTGGGGTGCAGATAGCCATGTGGTGTGTTAATGCATGCGTCCCCTGTTGATATACGATATCCTAGAGGGAAACCTTTAGGGTACTCGCACCAGAAGATAGAATTCTGTGAAACCTTTAATTTAATCCTTAGGAAGCTACTGAAGGAACTTTCCATCAGGACGACATGGCTTGAGCCCCCCCCCAAAATATATATATATATATATATATATATATATATATATATATATATATATATATATATATATATATCATTACGACTAGCGAATTACGTAGATTCCCAGGCTCCAAAACTCACCTGTCTTATTTCATATAAATCTAGTACACACGAAAAAATACCTCGAGCTCTGAGAATAATATGCAACTCCCAGATGGCAATATATATGAACAATGAATATCTAAAGGTCTCTACGTTACTCAAAACAAAACTGGGTGATTACTTTACATGACCTATTCTAAAACCAACCGCTTACTTTGGTTCTTAGTCAGGGGATACAAGATAAGCACTGACATAAAAATATTTGTGATCGAAATAATACACACTTTTACAAAAACAAATATATTCAATAACAACAATTCAAAACAATTAACACCAAAAATAAATCAATCGAAATAGTAAATCTGAACTAAACCTTAGCCTAAAACAAAAAATAATACTCTATGAAAATTATATAATCACTTGTTTCACTGGAAATTGATATCTGAAAATACTTAATTTTGATAATGAATAAATGACACTTGAACACTTATAGAAAATAAATGAGAATTACACTAACATTCTTAACTGATACTCTCACGTCCTTTGACTCACACAAGATTACCGAACGGTTAAGCGAAATACATACACTTCACTGTTTAACTTAATCTCACAGGACCAGTTAAAAAAATCTATATTATAAAACGTACTTACATTAACACACTACACTTTTAGCTCAGGCATACA
>NC_090742.1:50193695-50198695 GCF_036898095.1 Palaemon carinicauda
ATTTGATCTCTCTCTCTCTCTCTCTCTCTCTCTCTCTCTCTCTCTCTCTCTCTCTCTCTCTCTCTCTCGCTCTCTCTCTAAATGTTATTTAGGCCGGCTAAAACTCATGTATGGTGTTTTAATGAATATTCTATAACATTGAACCATACTTGAAACTACTCTTTCTTTCATTAGTGACTTGAACAAAACTAATGTCGAAATAATCTAAAGTAGTTGTTAACGGAAAGAATTGTTTAGCTATGATAATTTCTACATAAGTCTGCGGATTCATATATATATATATATATATATATATATATATATATATATATATATATATGTGTGTGTGTGTGTGTGTGTGTGTATGTGTGTGCGTAAGTGTTTATGTATTCAGTATTTTTAGTGGGTCGATTAATCGAGACGTCAAATGATAACACAGAATGAAATATGAAATATAACAACTCGATTTGTAAAATTCTTATGCTTTCGCTAACATTTACAGTCATTGATTAGTGTAGGTTGGAGAAGGCTTCGTCCATTTCGTAGAAGTAATCTGTTTTGTCATGGGAACACTAGAGACATCTGACGAATGATTACCCCTGAGTGTCAGCGTTCTTTTGATTCTAACTGTACATAAGAATGAATTTAAACTGCTGGCATCTGTTCAACATCGGGATATCAAAACTAAGTCAAAATTATAAATCTTTCACTAATAAAGAATCTTGAATGCCTATTCATCAAACGTTATGAAAACATGTAATAAAATATTAACGCAAATAAGAGATGAACATATTGTTAAAACGAAACTTGGCTAATGACTGAGGCAATAATGTACAGCGTTATTCCGAGGTTTCGTCACTTTTACTCTTATTGGCGTCCAAGGGTTCCACCAAGAGCCAAAAAAGTAGAGAACGGAGATGACTGCTAATGAGGCCTTTCTGAAGACGCTGCCACGTCACTGCCTCCTTTTTCATTCTTCCGGAGGGGGAAGAGAGGAATTGGAAAGGGAAGAAAGGGTGTGGTGGGGGGGGGGGAACTGTAGCTGTACTGGGCGTAGTTTTTAAGCCCCTTAGTTCTCAAACCAAGCCATTTCGTCGAGAAGCTAATCACGTAACGCTTTACATTTTCATGGCATATTTCAGAAGCTGGTAATGCACTTATAGAGCGAAATACGAATCGTAATTCCATAAAAGAATCTAGGATTAAATCCGTGCTGCATTCTGGTCAATATTTAATAATGCTTTTATTCTATTTTAATATTTTATCTGACATTTACATTTGTAAACTTTTCACATCTACAAGAGTATTACAACGCCAATTAAATAAAATAACCTAAGTGGGATCTTTTAAATCAAAGAGATAAAAATGCAACAAACATACCATAAGGGAATGGTACTATTTCTGTTGGCATTCTTGACATCATCATTACAATTATTAACCTTTAACTAATGTCTATGGATTTGATGGAACTAGAATATACCTTACTTCTTGATATTATTTTACTTTTATCTTTTACCTTGACCTATTTTCAGATTTACCAGTTTAATTTAAAGGCCGTTTTTTTCATCATGATTTCAGAAACTGATTGTTAAATGTATTTGATTTTCAGATTTTGACTGAATGCAAAAATTAAGGTTTTTTTTTTTTTACCTTGAACAAATTTTTGATAATAATTTTTACTCGGATTTTCATGGAATTGGTAACTAACTCAATATTGGATACATCATGTGCCAATTTATGTTCACTATGACCTATTTCTAAGTTCAAATTTTTTTTTTAAATCAACATTCTATTTGCTCTTATTTTGACGTGGGTGGTTAGAAACATACAATTTCCTAACATATTCTTTCCCTTATCCAATTTTAGATCAAAGCTTCATTTGGATGTCATCTTATTTTTATCTATTTTCAAGAATGTTTGCGATAAATAATTATTTTTCTTAAGACCTTCTGACCATAACAAATTTGGCAATGTATAGTGCAACCATTTTATTATTCAAAACCTACATTATCCCAACTTTGACGAAATGTTGTATGTAAGCAAGAAAGAGTCTTAGGGTTTAGTGAAATTTGCACTATGATATATCTATAAATTGATAATGGATCCTTAACTCTGTAAGACTCTTTAAGAATTTTAGGGGTGACACTCGACAGCTTATCTACTTTAGAGAAACACATTAGGTCTTTCTCTTCTTCAATTGTACAAAAAATTTGCTTATTGAGAAAGTCGTTTAAGATTTTCGTTGATCAATCTATTATGAAGAAGTGTTTTAATTCTTTCATTCTACCTTGTTTCGAGTATTGTTCTCCTATCTGGTCTTCAGCTGGTGCTTCTCATCTTAATTTGTTGGACAGCAACATAAGATCTATTAATTTTCTTATTCCTGATCTAGATATTAATCTCTGGCACCGTCGTTCAATTAGTTCGTTATACATGTTGCATAAAATTTTCCATAATTCTGATAATCGTTTACATTTAGATCTTCCCGGACAGTTCCATTTTATTTTTGTTTTCATTACTTCTTATATCGTTTATTTATTTCAATATTTCCTTTTCTCACTGAGCTATTTTTTCTTGTTGGAGCTCTTGGGCTAATAGCATCTTGCTTTTCCAACTAAGTTTGTAGCTTAGCTAGTGATAATAATAATAATAATAATAATAATAATAATAATAATAATACATACATACATACATATACCAAAGGCACTTCCCCCAATTTTGGGGGGTAGCCGACAACAACAAGAAACAAAACAAAAAGGGGACCTCTACTCTCTACGTTCCTCCAGCCTAACCAGGGACTCAGCCGAGTTCAGCTGGTACTGCTAGGGTGCCACAGCCCAACCTCCCACATTTCCACCACAGATGAAGATTCATACTGCTGAGTCCCCTACTGCTGCTACCTCCGCGGTCATCTAAGGCACCGGAGGAAGCAGCAGGGCCTACTGGAACTGCGTCACAATCGCTCGCCATTCATTCCTATTTCTAGCATGCTCTCTTGCCTCTCTCACATCTATCCTCCTATCACCCAGAGCTTTCTTCACACCATCCATCCACCCAAACCTTGGCCTTCCTCTTGTACTTCTCCCATCAACTCTTGCATTCATCACCTTCTTTAGCAGACAGCCATTTTCCATTCTCTCAACATGGCCAAACCACCTCAACACATTCATATCCACTCTAGCCGCTAACTCATTTCTTACACCCGTTCTCACCCTCACCACTTCGTTCCTAACCCTATCTACTCGAGATACACCAGCCATACTCCTCAGACACTTCATCTCAAACACATTCAATTTCTGTCTCTCCATCGCTTTCATTCCCCACAACTCCGATCCATACATCACAGTTGGTACAATCACTTTCTCATATAGAACTCTCTTTACATTCATGCCCAACCCTCTATTTTTTACTACTCCCTTAACTGCCCCCAACACTTTGCAACCTTCATTCACTCTCTGACGTACATCTGCTTCCACTCCACCATTTGCTGCAACAACAGACCCCAAGTACTTAAACTGATCCACCTCCTCAAGTAACTCTCCATTCAACATGACATTCAACCTTGCATCACCTTCCCTTCTCGTACATCTCATAACCTTACTCTTACCCACATTAACTCTCAACTTCCTTCTCTCACACACCCTTCCAAATTCTGTCACTAGTCGGTCAAGCTTCTCTTCTGTGTAATAATAATAATAATAATAAGCATGCAGTTAATTCTAAGTCAGGCTTTCTCCACCATGAGCCTCAATACTACATAGTATTCTAGAAGTTTTATTCCAGCTGTGACCAAGTTGTGGAATGATCTTGCTTATTTGGTAACTGAATGGGTAGAACTTCAAAAGTTCCAACTTGCATCAAATGTTTTAATGTAGACCAAGCTGACATAAGTCTTTTTATGGTTTATATATATCATATCTGTTTTGATGTTGTTACTGGTTTTTAAACTATTAAATTTTAATTGTTTATTATTACTAATATCATTTACTTATTTCCTTATTTCCTTTCCTCCCTGGGCTATTTTTCCCTGTGGGAGCCCTTGGACTTATAGCATTTTGATTTTTAACTAGGGTTGCAGCTTAGCTGCTAATAATAATAATAATAATAATAATAATAATAATAATAATAATAATACCGTCCAGAGGACCCTTCCATAGCTTCACAATAAGATAAATGAAGTCTAAATGAGTCTAACCAGTGCTTCAGTGAGCAATGCCATCCTACAAAAAGAATAGCATGAACTACTTGTACTTTTACATCGTTATTAGAAACCCCAATTCTTCACATGCTCGTAATTCCTCTACTCACCTTACCAAGTTACGGTGTTTTACAGGTGGCATTGCGGTTGTGACTCAGTTGCTGTTGGAGGTAGACATTATGATTTATATAGCTACTCTTTTTAATCACAACTGAAAATGTGTGCATATTATGTATTGGTACCCTAATCTGTAATATTAATATGGAAGTAAATGGTTCAGACGGTGTATTTCAATCTTTATTTTAGAATTGTGCATTTCCTGATTATTTTCTTTGTTACAATTTATTGTAATATCTTTCCATTTTTTCAGCCACAAGATGCCTGAATATGCTCACACAACCCAGATTCACAAACTGTTGGATTAATTAGATATCAAAGACCCCGACAGTGAAGGTGAAGATTATCCAGAAGAGGATGAGGATGCTTCCGAATGTTATGAGACATACTCAAATGGGCTACCAGAGGAGCGGAAAATTAAAAAGCGAAATCTGCGGGTGGATTAGAAAACATAAAAAATAATGTTAGAATATTGCTCAAAAATTGGTATGTCATACCCGTACCCTTTTATGGCAATGTTGTCAAATTTAAACCAGGACTAAAAGGACCCATTCTAAATACCAATTCTCCAGTAGACTTCTGGAGAGTAGTCATCCATTTGGAAATAATTGATTTATTACTAGAGCATAATATCTTGATAACTACAGAGGGAAAGGGAAGTATGTTCAGTTGTTCGGAACATGCTGAAATGGAAGCACTGATTGAC
>NC_090742.1:50203695-50211195 GCF_036898095.1 Palaemon carinicauda
CATAAACGCGACATCCACCTCCTTGCCTTTTGCTAAATGCATTTGGCAAGACCATACACCCATTAACAATTAAACCGAAAGAATATCTAAATACACACACAAAAGAAAAAAAAATACCTCCCTTGATTACAATTTCAAATCACACGGAAAGCGATCCGACTTCAGTATCAAGGAAGCTAAATGACTTTTACCTTGGGTTGACTAACCTACACAATGAATAAAGTATCTACTGCGTTGCGGCCTAGGGTGGATGAGCCACAGGCCTAGCAACCTCATCCAAAAGAAACTAATATAAACATAAAGGTTGATACGTAAAAACAACTAAGTTCTCTAAAGGATGGTCGCATATGCAAACAACTATACAGTGTATATATATATATATATATATATATATATATATATATATATATATAATATATATATATATATATATATACATATACATATATATACATATATATATATATATATATATATATACATATATATATATATATATATATATATATATATATATATCCCTTCCTGAGTGGGGAAACCTTGACGTGGTGAAAGGATTTGTGTATCGCCATGACCGGTAAAGCTATACTAGTCAGGACCACCCATACTAGGTTAGTTTGCTGTGAGCGATCAGACGAAAATCTTTCAACATCACCAATCTGCACCAGCCAGCGTGGCGATGAAAACTGGCTAAACCCCAACCATGAATTGACAAGTCTGAGGCCTGCGTCCTGCAGTGGATTTGAAACGGCTTCATTTGTTGTTGTTGTTGTTGTTAATGGTGTAGTGTGCGTGTGTGTGTGTGTGTGTATAGGCTATTCTATATATATATATATATATATATATATATATATATATATATATATATGACATGAGCAAACGTGAGTTTGCTATATGCAGCGAAAAGAGCCTAACTTGTAGATGCAAGAACCGTCAACACACGCACCTTGGAGTAACACCCATTAATGTCCCATCACTCCAAGCCCCTTTACCCTCCTCCTCCTACTCTTCCTCTTCCTCCAACAACATCACCATGGAATCGGCTTTTGGGTTCACAAATCCTCCCTCCCACGATGCATCTGCATTATGAATTCCCGGTGCAGCGTACATGAAATCTTCATCAAAGTCCAAAGGTCGCACTCCCAGCATTGCCAACCCATTGGCACCTTCTCAAACCCCTACTACTGAACATTTCTATTTGCAGATCTTACAAAGGACATTTCAAAAATAGAAATTTCCTTGGCAATGGC
Source organism: Palaemon carinicauda (assembly GCF_036898095.1). Lineage (NCBI taxonomy): Eukaryota > Metazoa > Arthropoda > Malacostraca > Decapoda > Palaemonidae > Palaemon > Palaemon carinicauda. The sequence goes on from NC_090742.1 coordinate 50,204,946, forward strand.
AGGTTCATTGTGCACTCAAGATTAGTGATGGACTTAAGTCATTGAATGCGTATGTGAGGAGAGAGAGAGAGAGAGAGAGAGAGAGAGAGAGAGAGAGAGAGAGAGAGAGAGAGAGAGAGAGAGAGAGAGAGATGTGTCTAAAGGGCTTCAAGCTCAAACTATTTGCAAAATTACCGAAAAGGTTTTGTGATACCTTAATTATTTCATCGTGTAAAATAAATAAGGCAATTTTCTCTAATTCCGTTTTTATGAGAAAAATAGTTTTGGCAAGCTATCAAGATTTTCTCTATAAAGATTTATGATGTACTAAAAGATTCAACATTTCATTATGAACCTAAGCAAGTCCATGAACATCTATTTTGCACACTTCACCTTTAAAAATATTAATATATACAAACGATTTCTACAATATATTTCAGACGTAAATATTGAAAATTTGAAAAAAAAGAAAAAAAAAAGATATACTCTGAGTTTCAAGAAAAATTCTTTCACTAGAAGAGGAGGAATATTTTTTATTGAGTCATCAGTCTTGCCAACACACCTTTCCTGAAACTAAACCATATCAGTAATTATTGTTCCCTTTTTGAGGGAATATTTTCTACGACTAATTTAGGAGGAATGAAAGAATTTTCTGTAACAACAAAAGTTGTAAACTACCAAAATATTAATACATTTTCTTTTTTTTTTTTTTTTTTTTTTTTGGTTACAAATTATTAAAGTATTACTACATGGCATTTCGGTTGACAATCTGTAGATATCGAGGATAACTTTTTAAGAGCTCCGTATCCTTTCAGTTGAAAACTAAAGATCGACGGAAATTTGTGTTGTAATGAGGGTTTTGACAAACTTTTTGCAGCATACTAGAGTACCTCACGTGATTCATAACCGCTCGTACACTGCAACGGTTTTGATTTTTTTATGTTATCATTCGCTCTTCGCAGTACTATTAATAGACCATCTTGCGTTATGTTTAAATTTTTGTGACGTTCTTGCTAGCAAGTTGCAGTATATAAACTTGATGATTATTTAATAAAGTTTAGTTGCATTCACCTCGCCTCTAAGTTATCACATAATCACTCGTTGGTACACTAGCATAATCACACATCTTACTGATATAGTAATAAAAAGGAAAAGTCTTTCAGTCTTATCGGTACTGTATTAAAAGAAAGAGCTCTGTCAATTTTATTGATACGGTAATTATTATTATTATTATTATTATTATTATTATTATTATTACTTGCTGATCTACAACCCTATTTGAAAAGCAGCATTGCATGTTATAATCCCAAGGCCTCTAACAGGAAAAATAGCCCAGAGGGGAAAGGAAATGAGGAAATAAATAAACTAAAAGAGACGTAATTAACAATTAAAATAAAATATTTCAAGAACAGTATCAATATTACAATAAATTTTACAAATATAAAATATAAAAACTTTTATTAAAACAAGAGGAAGAAAAATTAGATAGAACAGTGTGCCCAAGTGTACCCTCAAGCAAGAGAACTTTACCCCAAGACAGTGGAAGACCATGGTATAGAGGCAATGACACTACCCAAGACTAGTGAACAATGGTTTAATTTTGGAGTGGCCTTCTCCTAGAAGAGCTGCTTACCATAGCTAAAAGACTCTTTTCTACCCTTACCAAGAGGAAAGCAGCCACTGAACAATCAAAGTGCAGTAGTTAACCCCATGGGTGAAGAAGAGTAATTTGGTAATCTCAGTGTTGTCAGGTGTATTAGGGCAGAGAAGATATGTAAAGAATAAGCCAGACTATATGGTATATGTGTATGCAAATAGGAAAATGAGCCGTAACCAGAGAGAAGGATCTGATGTAGTACTGTCTTGCCAGTCAAAGGACCCATAACTCTCTAGTGGTAGTATCTCAACGAGTGGCTGGTGCCCTGGCCAGCCTACTGCCTGCAAAAGAAGAAATACTCAAGTCTTACTGATACAGTAATGAAAAGGAAAATTCTTCCAATCTAACCGACAGAGTAATAAAGCGGAGAAATCTTTCAATCCTACTAAAAAAGATAATAAGAAGAAGGAGACATCGTCAAGTATTACTGATATAATAAAAAGGAGAAATATTCCAGTCTCACCAAAAGAAAAAAAAACTAAAAATCTTCTAGTTTTAATGATATATCAATGAAATGAAAAAAAAAAAATTCCAGTCTTACTAATACAATATTAAAAAAGAATAATCTTTCAGTCTTACCAACGCAGTAATAAAAGGGAGAAATCTGTCATTCTTAAAGCTATAAAAATAAAAAGAAGAAATTCTTTAGTCTTATTGATACAGAAATAAAAATGAGAAATCTTCCAGTTTTATCGATACAGTATTAAAGAAAGGAAAAATCTTCTATTCCTATCAATATAATAAAAAGAAGAATTCTTTCAGAGTTTCCGATACAGTATGAAAAAAAAAATAAAATCTTGAAGTCTTATTGATACATTAACAAAAAGGAGAAATCTTTCAGTTTTACTGATACAGTAAGAACACGAGAAATATTCCGTCCTTTCGAAACAGCAATGATAAAGAAAAGTCTTCCAGTCTTACTAATACATTAATAAAAAAATTTAAAAAATCGTTTAGTATTATCTATGCAGTAATAAAAGGGAAAAACCCTCCAGTCTTACCGACGCAGTAATAAACAGAAGAAATCTTCAAGTCTCACCAATCCAATAATAAAAAGAGAAATCTATCATTATTATCGATACAATAAAAAAAAAATCTTTCAGGCTTACTGAGACAGTAATGAAAAAGAAAATGATCCAGTTTTACAGATATAGAAATAAAATAGAAAACCTTTCAATCTTATCAATACAGTAATAACAGTAAAATATTCCATTCTTTCTGATACAGTAATAAAAAAAGGTGAAATCTTTCAGTCTTACCGATACAGTAATGAAAAGGAAAAATTTCCCTGTCTTTCTGATACAGTAAGAATGACTACCTGACCAGGTAAAGATATGATGTTGACACAATATTTCAATAAATTTAGGGAAGCCTAATGGCATCGTCCATTCTATCAATCTGTTAGATGCGGGTTCGAGACCCATTCAAGCTCGATAGTTTTTAGTAGTGTCTGCAACCTCACCATTGTTGTGAGCAAGGTGTAGAGGGTTGGGGTAGCCTACAGGTTTACCTGCCGAGTCATCAGCAGCCATTGCCTAGACCTTTCTGGTCCTAGTTTGATGGAGAGGGGCTTTGGACGCTGATCATATGTGTATATGGTGAGTCTCTAGGGCATTGTTCCTTCCCCTGGTTCTGCCATTCATGAGCCACCTTTAAGTGGTGGAAGAATCATCAACCAGACGATCAGCTAATCACCAAATCAAACCGAAACACGGTATAGATTAAACCCCAAGAACAAGTTGAAAGACAGCCACGTTAGTAAGTTTGGCCAATGCTTGTTCTATTTATGCAAACTACAACTGATTAATGGTAAAACAAAAGGGTTAAAATGAAGTCATGCAAATATTTCAAGAAAGAGTATCCTTTTAGTGGGATTTTCAAAGAGAATATTGGAAATTATATGCTACCCTATCTAATATACAGCAATGATCTAATATACAGCAATGGCTATTAGTTCAAAATAAAGTGAATTTCTGCATAGATCAACACTATAGAAACTTAATATTGAGTCATTTTGATACTGAGAATATGATTCGCATAAATCACATCAATTAGGGAAATTTACTCTATTATTTCCGCAGTGAAGGGGATTATAGGTATGCTATAAGGCTATCCCTGATTTTTAGTCAATTAGTTAAAAGCAGTCATAAAAAATGATAATATATGAGTTAGTGATTTAACCAAGTACGGTCAGAAATAACCTGTAGAAAACAAATAATATAATGTATCTGATTAATAGGTAGCCCATCAAATTAATTAATTTATGATAAAACCTTAACTATTTTCAATAGAAGTGAAGGTCAGATTCGCTTGTAATATAAGGTTAACAAATTTGTAACTCATAATTCTAGACCTGCCTTAAACATAAAATGATATTGGTTTGACTTTGCATCAAGGTTCAATAAGAGAGCTTTAATTTCACGAGACCGAAGAGTCAAATTAGTCAGTTCAGCCTCAGGAAAACAGGAATGAAGAAGATGGTTGCTTCTTCTTTTGGACAGTGAATGACAGAGCCATCTGGTTCAAGTTTAGGGCTCTGATCGTATATATGGTCAGTCTCTAGGGTAATGTCCTGCTTGATAGGGCAATGTCACTGTCCCTTGCCTCTGCCATTCATGAGCGGCCTTTAAACCTTTAAACAGTTACGTCTTCATCAAAGAGTGCAGATTTAAGGTTAGCCCACCACTTACGTTCCTGGGTTGCACCAGAAAGAGTTTCACATTCCTATAGTCAAAATGGTGCTAATCAACAACTACTCTTTGCAATCTATAACTTAAAATTTCCACAACAGCATTAAGAAAATGCCCCATTATACCAATCTGTTTAAGTTTTAAAACATGGACCTCATGATTAAAACATTCTAAGGTAACACTAAAATCCAGACCAATTATACAAACCCTATGACCACAATCAAGGGATTTCTGTACAGCTTTAGAAATTGTAAGAAAAGCCAAGCAAAATATGATTATCTTCAGTATACTTAAGATGCTTTGCCAAATAATGTCAAAAACATTAGATAATATGGGAGTAATGGACATTAAGCAGTAATCAGAAGGGGTAGAGCAACAGCAAACACGTTTACCTGATGGAGTAACATTACCAATTCTCCATGTGCAAAAAGAACCTCTTCTTGCTAACATACAGAATATAACAGACAACTTAGGAACTAAGAAATCTGCTGTCTTTATTAAAAAAAAAAAAAAAAAAAGGGAAAAAATACCATGATTTGGGTGTACTATTCCATCAGCATCAAGGTCCATCAAGAATGTTATAATTTCATAGGACCAAAAGGTAAACTAGTTAGTTTAGCCTCAGAAAACCAGGAATTTGTAAGATCAAATTTCTCATTACTCCGTTTACTGTCAAACATATCTGCCAAAAGGGTTGCCTTTTCCATTGGAAAGTGAGTGACAGAACCATCAGCACATAGAGGGGATACGATTAAGTCTTCACCAAAGAGTGCAGACGTGAGGTTAGCCTACCATTTATGCTCTTGAATTGTACCAGAAAGGGTTTCTTTTATGGTCAAATTATATTAAATTTCAGTTAAAGTATAAATTCTCTGAGCGACAGCATTTAGCTAAACATAGTTATTTCAAGTCAAATTTGATTTTCCACCTTTCCAAAAATGATTAGTCTCCTGTTTCTTCATAATAAGTGAGTATACAATTGTCATTGAATCGTGGTTTGTCCTTCACTCAGTATTTTAACTCACAAAGAGGGATATGTCTATAAATTATCTTGACACAATTTTCATTCACCAGTACTTGAATGCAAGACCACTTAAAATGCAATTCCAGATTTCCTGATATTTTATAAAGATCTTCAAAGAGTATGATACATCAAGCACAGGCTGCCAGTTTTTAATTACTAACGAAACCAAGGCATGATCAGATATTCTAACTGGAAGACTGACCTTGCTTGTCATAACAGGGCAGTCAACGTATATCAGGTCCAAACAATTCCCAGAATTGTGAGTAACCTCACTTATGATTTGCTCACAGCCAGATCAAAAGCAAAGTCAGAAGCTCTTAATCCAAAGGAATCATTAGGAAAAATAGAATTTAAGAACTAGAATAATCCAAGTCTGGATTCCAGTAGATGGAACACAAATAGAAGTATATATGTCTGCCACAAACTTAAATGACCTATATCTCGTGGCTTCAACATTCATAGAGGGACTCATGAGAAGCAGGGTACTAAGTCTAAATATAAACTGCCTTACCCTTTACTTTAGGAATGGTATCCTGTTTCAAACGGAAGACCAAGTCACTATCAATAATGTCACCTTCGGCTCTAAAATAAGTCAGAGCCTAGGTTCTAATTCCATTTCAAGAATTACTTGGTGCCACCACTGTCTTACATAACAGCAAGATTTACCAAAACTCCCGAACCAAAAAGTGGCTTAACTGATGGCTTTTAATTCATATTACCCATAATGAGTTAATATGTGATTAAATGAAAGATATCACTTTCAAATAAAAAGAAATTGCAACCTCTATTGGAATTAATCACAAGTCTCTTCTAATGAGAGTCAAGGCAGCTATCAATCTTCAAGCTAGCTATCAATCATACCACCAGACGCTCAGGAATATGTCGGAAACTAAGTGCTAA